>NC_028352.1:16523896-16581626 GCF_000741045.1 Vigna radiata var. radiata | reverse complement strand
ATTATTATCCATAATATTTTAATTTTTTTAATTCTCATACCTTTAATATTGAATATTGAGTCTTTTCTGTTTAAATTCATGAGAAGTAAAAAAAAATTATACGTAAAATAATTAAAATAAAAATTGTATAATTTAGAGAGAGAGTAAAATTACAAAAGATTATGTATATATAAATTATATTAGTTCTAAAATTTAATTTGAAGTTTTGGACTGAGCCTAAAATTTAATTAAAGTTTTGGAGTGGGGCTAAACCCACTTTAAACCTGACCCTAACCCACTTGAGAGGGGGTTTTGGGGGTTGAGGCTTTTTTCTGGCCCCCTACTTAAGAGGCTTCTTAAAATAGGGCTTTTTCAATAGTGGGTTGAGGCTGACCCTGAGGTCATGGGTTAAATTCACACCTCTACATTTTTTTATATTTTATTTTTGTAAAATGGTTATCTGATTAACACGGGAGAATAAATTTCGTTGAGTGATTAAATTAATAGAAAATATTAAAGGAAATTGGAAGATAAATAAAAAAAATATTATAATCCTGAATGATTAATATAAGTACAGGAAGATTTCTACCTTAAATTGACAATTCAGCAATGAAAATAAAAATTTCTACAAACTTTCTTCCAACCCAAAAATTTCTATTCGAAGTATAGACTAAAACATGCTTTTAAAATTTGTAACTTTTACTCCGATTTTTCTAAATGTTAATTTTAGTCCGAAGCGTTAAATACAATTTGTGACTCTGATGATGTGACAAGTAATGATCTATTTCATAAACACAAATAGTAGTATAATAAAAAGTTCAAGCAACAAATGTTTCTTCTCTTAAAAAATAAATTGTTGTTGAAATTCCTTCCTCCTTATAACTTAAGATATGAAGAGATCTAGAAGCTCATATATATTAAAGAGATAAATGTTTCAAATGTGATGTCATTAGTACAAAAATAGCGTACAACGTCGAATATTGTGGACTTTTAACGATGAATTAGCGAATAATGTCATATTAGAATATGTTAAATTAACGTCGAATTTTAAAAAATTCGACATTAAATTAATGTTGAATTTTGTCAATATATGACGTTAATGAATTCTTTTTACTTTTTTTAATTAATTGTGATCCTTTTTTTACAATTCTAAGAGATCTGAAAAGGAGAAAAACAACAAATTTTAATTTTTGGTATTTTATAAAGAATGAACTATGATCAACAACAAACAACAATAACCAACAACAAACAAGTTCAATCAGACAACAATAAACAAGTTAAACCAAACAACAACAAACAAGTTCAACCAAATAACAACCATAAACAAGTTCAACAAATAAAAAACAACAAACAAATTCAACAAATAAGTTCTTCAAAACAAAAACGAAAATTAACCTTCAAAAGGTGAGTTCATCAGAATAAAGTGTCGTCACCCGTGAGAGAGAAAGTAGAATGCACGTATAAAGGACAAGAGCACGGAAATAATTGGTCAAAACAAATGAAAATCATACATAAAGTAGTTAATTAACATGCATTTGTATCAAATGAAAGAAAGATTACATGTGATGGTTCATAACTTCGTTCGAGAAAAGTTTGAGAAGAGAATAGGGTCTCGCACGCTAAGATAAAGTCAATGAATTTTCAATCTCCCGCTCAAATTTTATTGAATTCACTAACCTTTTAACATTTAACGTTGGGGCATTTGACGTTTTATATCCTTTTACGTCGAATTACAATTGTAAACTACGTTTAATAATTGCCTTTATTTACAAAAATATCATCGGTCATTTTTAACGTTGACTATTTAGTGGTTGGACGTTGAATGCGTGACATTATACGTTGTTTTTGCACTAGTGTCTTATGTCCCATATGCAATAAAGAGTAGGTATCAACAATGTGATGTATGAAATTTCTATCATATTTACATGTCCTTCCTAAAAACAAGCAATTTTATCATGATATAAAACTTTACTGCAAGAAAATGATACAAGCACTTTGGTTCATATCAATCCCACCTTTTCACTTAACCATTGTAAATTACAAGGTTTAACATGATAAATGGTGGTAAGTTGAAGTTTTTACACCATCTTTTGACTTGCTATGCGACTTCCTCCATCAAGAATAAGGATGCACTAGTACAAAAATCGCGTATTTTGGGCTTTTAATGGAGAATTCGAGAACGACGTCATATCAAGAGATGTTAAATTGATGTTGAATTTTAAAAAAATTGACATTAAATTAATGTCGAATTTTGTCAATATATGACGTTAACTTAACATCGAATTTTTTCAATATACGACGTTAATAATTTTTTTTTAATTAATTGTGATCATTTTTAACAATTCTAAGAGACCTTAAAAACAGAAAAACAACAAATTTCAGTTTTTGGTATTTTATAAAGCATGAACTATGAACATGTAGTGTAGTATCAACAACAAACAACAATAAACAACAACAAACAAGTTCAATCAAACAACAACAACAACAACAAACAAGTTCAACCAAACAACAAAAACAAACAAGTTTAACAAAAAAACCAACAAACAAGTTCAACAAATAAGTTGTTCAAAACGAAAACGAAAGCTAACCTTCAAAAGTTTGGTTCGTCAGAATAAAGTGTCGTCACGAGTGAGGGAGAAAGCAAAATGCACCTATGAAAGACAAGAGCACGAAAATAATTGGTCAAAACAAACGAAAATTACACATAAGGTAGCTAATTAACATGCATTTGTATCAAATGAAATTACATGTGATGGTCGTCAAACTTTGTTCAAGAAAAGTTTGAGAAGAGAAGAGGGTCTCGCGCGCTAAGGTAAAGTAAATAAATTTTCAATCTCTCGCTCAAATTTTTATTGAATTCACTAACCTTTTGACGTCTAACGCTGGGACATTCGACGTTTTATATCTTTTTACGTCGAATTAAAATTATAAACGATGTTTAATAATTGCATTTATTTACCAAAATATCATCGGTCATTTTTAATGTTGGCTATTTAGTGGTTGGACGTTGAATACATGACGTTATACATTGCTTTTGCACTAGTAATGGAAATTTTACTCATAATGAGTGACCTTGAGTGCTAAATATTTATCTGAGTTTATCAAAGCTTACTAAACCTTTCTTGGTTTTTTTATTTTGTGATTAAAGTATTAAAACATATATTTACAAGCATTATCACTCGTCAAATGCAAAATGTTCTTAGCTTTAAAGTAAAACAATGATTTGTTTATGATCTTCATTTATAAGTTTTAAGTTGGACATACAATAAGCATATTTCTTCAAAGCCTTGAGCATTCCTAGTATATTATGAAAAGTTATAAATATTCATTCCTTTATAAATATGTTTAGAGGAACGTTTAAACGTATGAACAAAATCAAGAGGGATGAATTGGTTTACAGATTAAAAATTGTGCCTTTTAAAAAAAATTCATTTTGTAAAAATTGATTTCACAATAAAAATGATTCCTTTAAATATTAACAGTAAATGAAGAGTTGAGGGAAAAAGAAAGCTTGCATAAGGAATTTTACATTGGTTTAAATCAAAAGACCTTACATCTAGTTTTTAGTTTCTCTTAAAGAGGGATTAACCAATCACTAAATTTAACCAAGAACTTACGATCATAAAGAATAATGTTTGTTAAAAAAAAATCATCGATAAGACTTATATGTCTAAACGCTTTCATGTTTTAGAGTTTAATCAAATAACACTAAACGAGATAAGAATCTTAAAATACTTAACCAAAAGAATAGGATAGGCAGAACTATAAGTGTTAGGAACAAAATCCCCAATCATCCAACAAACATAGAAAAGTCATAGGAAAACACTTAGAGTTATATGAAACGCAAAACAATTAAACTCTCAAAAGGATAAGGATGTTGTAATATCGAGACGGTGTTTTTTTTTGGTAAAATCCTCAAGTGTCTCAATCAATATTCCAAAAATATGTAGAAAACGAAACTTCTTAAATGCTCTAGCTCTAAAAAGGAAATAACCCAAAAAGTGTTTGCAACAGACTAGACGATACCATGAGTAAAAATCTTTACTTCGTCCAACGATGAAGTTCTTATTCAATGCTTCGTATCCTAGAGAAAATCTTAAATAATAAATGGTACCTCAACTGTACAAAAACACTTTGTTGTTCTGAACTACCATTAAATGTCATTAAATGCTCAACATTCAAAAACAACGAAAGTGATAAGAGATAAGATATATCTACTGCATTCACAATCTACACTATTCTTTGCCGATAACCTATTATATGCATCCACATGCTTTATTCAAAATATATCAAAAGTGGACGTTAGAGATAAAGAAGACATTCACAGAATGTTCTCTTCGTAAGAAGTCGTATATGAAATATAGTACCATCTACTTCGGGAAAAGTACTGAAAAAGCAAGTATGCTTTGACAAGTTGAATTTAACCAATGTCTGCTTTACACACAAGACAGAGAAGACATAATATTGAAAGAGCTTTTAAGTAGAAGATCATTAAAAGAAAGAATAAAGAGGATAACTTATAACGAAAATATCATCATACAAAAAGTGTTTAGATGAAAAGCACAAAAAAGCTCAAGCTCAAAGAGAATATCTAAGAAGAGAAAAAGTAAAGTCAAGAAACACTCTCAAGCTTTATTGTAATATTTCCTTACTATTGTAAGAAAAGAGAAAAGAGAAAAGAGAGAAACACCCAGTGAATCTCTAGAATGTATTGTATTGAACACATATCCTCTCTACGAGAGTAATCGTTTAAATGACTTGTAAGTAATCATTTAATTACAAATTTGAAGAGAATTAAAACACTTGTGGTATAACTAAGACGAGTTAAGGAAATCTAGGCAACATATAAGAGGATACTAGGATTTTTTAGCACCAAGAGTGGGTGAAACTCAACCAGTCTAGGGTAACAGGAGTTATTCGCTGATTGGGGATACCAGGAGTGGTGAAGAATACTACATAACCAGGAGTTGGTGAAACTCAACGTGGCAACATATCAAGGGATACCAGGAGTGCTTAGGAATACCAGGAGTGGTGAGATTACTCAATTGTAATCTTGTTGAAGTTATAGTGGAACCCTCAAAGGATAGAGAAGACTAAACATAGTTCAGTTGAAGTGAACCAATATAACAATATCTCTACATTTATTGTTTACTTCTGTCTCAACGCTTCTCTCATAAAACCTACAGTTGCATTTTAGTTTTGAATACACGTGTTTCCCATACTAAACGATTTTTCATTAAAATGAAGTTCTTATAAACGTTGCAGTGAACATTCTAAATAGCATGTGAAAAGAATTTGTTGTTTAAAATCATTTAAAAGGTCAAGCATTTAACAACTATTTGAAAAACCCTATACTCGACTAAAGTGCTATATTAGGAAAGTTGAGAAAAAGGTTTTCTATTAACACTGTTCAACTCCTTCTTCTAGTGTTTTTTCAGGTACTTTAGTTGGTATTAGAGCTAACCTCGCAGAGTTAGTTCTTTAGCTTTTCTTGAGGAAACGATCACGAGAAATGGAAAACAAAGGATACGTCGTCAACCTCCCTCCCTTATTCAAGGGTGAGAAGTTCGACAACTAGAAGAAAAGAATTATTGCACTCTTTGAATCAAGTCACATTGACATGTGAGTCGTCATCGAGAATTAAAACTACATACCCATTGATGAAAAAGGAGAGTCAATCTCAAGAAGAAAGTGGACTGACCAGCAAAAACAACGCTACTTGTTAAATTCCAAAGCTCGCAGCTCTCCAACTCTCTAATGTACGCCCTCTTCGAAGAAGAATATAGAAAGGTTCACGCTTACCAAGGAGCTAAAGAAATGTGGGATACCTTGATTGTCACCTAAGAAGGGTCAAATGAAGTTTAAAGGGATAAGTTGAGCTTTTTGACCAAACAGTACGAGTTGTTTTCGATGCTAGAAAACGAAAACATAGAGCATGATGCCCCAAGTAAGAATATATTATTCCTGTGTGTTTCTGAAATAAGGCTTTACTTTGTGTCCTTTTGTTCATCTTGTTATTTTAACAATTATACTATTACAAATGCTTTATTCTTGAACAATCCATTGAGTATAAGTTTCTTATTTCCTTTAAACACTTCATCATCAAAATCCTTTTGACTTTAGTTCAGCCTTTTGCTAACAGTTCTTTATCAATGTTCTTTCATTGCACAAATCTACAAGATGATGAAATTGAAATTTTTAACGTAGTTGGATTCACAAAAATACGTTTAAACTTTGAAATTGTTGATAGATATCAAACTGCCTTTGAAGGAGGGTCGTGCTTTACGACCTCATCAAACTACCTTTGAAGGAGGGTCACGTTAAGTTCGACGTCAGAGAACGTCGATTAATGCCTCAATCGACGTCTAATGGCACTATATAAAAGTCGGACATGGCCATAACCGACGTCTAAGGCACTACATTGGCATCAGACATAACACTAAATGACGTCTTAAGTCAGTATAGACGTCGGTGTTGGCATTAACCGACATCTAATATTGTCGTTGTGTTTTAGTGCAACCTTCCTCCTAACTTTGGATAACCTAGTAGCACACTCTCCTAATACTACCTTCCCCACCAAAAATGCTTACGTCTTTTGCATATCCTATGACATTTCCACCCAAAACGGAACCTGGGTCCTTGCCTAGTTTCATTGCAACCGCAAAAAGAAAAAGTTACGGTGACACGACAACTAGGCAACGACTCAGGTTCCATTTTGGGTCAAAACGCCACCAGACATCCAAAAGACGAATGTTTTCTTGATGAGGAAGCTAGCAATGGGAGAATGTGGTACTACGTTACCCAAAGTAAGGAGCAAAACTGCACTAAAACACAACAAAAACACATTTTAATCGGTTCATTTAAAAGATAAACGATTAAAAGACTAATTTAATCGAACTACAACAAAGTTTAAACGGTATAAATAAAAAAAGACGCACCTGGAATGCAATGCCGCGAGAGAGAAAATGAGAGGAGGAAGACGAAGATGTGCGCGTAAGTGGAATTCGCGGTTTATTTAAGATGAATTGAGGCGTCAGTTAAGGCAGCAACTAACGTCTATAGTACTATAGACGTCTGTTACCTTACTAATTTGACGTCCCTTTTTCAGGCAACTTAGACGTTGGACGTAAGGGGCGCCGACGTCTACAGCGTTAAATGACATGACTTTTTAATTACTAGTCAGGCCAGTAAATGACGGTGACTTGGGGCGTCGATGTCTATAGTATTATAGACGTCACGCTTCTACTACATGATGTCTAAGTGTCTGTCAGGTAGGTGAATTGCATTAATTGCAACCAGATAGACGACGGTTACCTCACTAATGTGACGTCAAAGAGAACTTTTCACCTGCCTCTTTCAGGCCAATTAGACGTCGGACGTACGGGGAGTCGACGTTTAGAGCGCTGAACGAAATGACTTTTCAATTACCGGTCAGGCCAGTAGACAACGGTGACCTGGGTCGCCGACGTCTACAATATTATAGACATCGGTCCCCTACCACATGACGTCTAAGTCTCTACCAGATAGGTGAATAACATTAATTACACAAAGATAGACGTCAGTTCCCCACGTAGCCAACGTCTATATAGTAGAAAAAGACTGACTTCTCACCTACTTGTCAGGCCCATGGACGTCCGGTTAGGAAGGACCAGACATCTACAATATTATAGACGTCGGGCCCCCGCCAAACTGACATCGGTATTGCCAATATTTACGAAAATGCCACCGTTCATTAATATACGTCGAGCCACCCCTTAACCGACGTCTAAGGGGTGACGTTAAAAGCCGATTCTGCACTAGTGAAAGTATAGAGAAGAAAACCTTAACTATTGATAACAAAAGTATATGAATAAAATAAGAACTTCAATATAAGAGAGTTTCAATAGAATTACATCATTTCCCAACAACAAAGAGTTTAGTTCACCATTATCATGGTGACACTAGATGAATTGAATGGAAAATATGAAAAAGGTAACCCTAGAATTGAAAGATTGGAGCTTTCGCATCCAAAATCCGCCTCTAAGGAGTGAAGAGAGTGTTACGTCGTCTTTCTGCTAAAAGATATCTTCTGTGTTGCGTTCTGGATCTATTTATAATACAGAAAAATAACAGAACTTTGGCCCAGCCCCATAAGTATAGCACTCAGCGCTGGGTTCACCGCTCAGCGGTAGGTGCGTCACTCAAGTGGACGCTCAGTGGTCACGCCCAAGCGTTAAACAGTGATGTTTCTAAGAAAGCCAGCACTTAACACTGGATTTGGCGATCAACGGTAGGCGTGACTACATCTTTATCCCTCAGCGTTGGCGCTTAGGCGTCAAACAATGGCTATCCTCACAAAGCTGGCGCTCAGCACTGAAACTGACACTGAGCGGTGGTTGTGATTCTTCCTTTGCACCTTTTTTCATCCTTTCTTGAGTCCAACTCCTTCCTACTTCACTTTCCATCATTCAATTCTCGTCTAACCCTGTCAAAACAAGGAAAACCAAGCATAATATCTCTAAAACCACCTTTGCCTCTCTTTTATTCTAACTAAAGCAATTTGCATGATTTCAAGCTAATTTCTAAGTCATAACGGGTGTGTTTTGTATCAAAGTTAAGTATGAAAATAACGGTTTTTGAACCGTTATCACAACCCCAAACTTAGAACTTTGTTTGTCCTCAAGAAAACAAAACAAAACTTAGCTTTTCACCTATCCTCAGCATGGTTCAACACATTCAAACTCATTCTTTCACAATAAGTAATTACTCAATTAAGCTTTTCAATGGAATCTCATCAGGATGCAAACATGCTTCACCTTATCACAACTAACATAGTGTTTACATAATCATATAATTTTCAACAGATGTTATTCTTATGAATGATCAATTAACTAAGCACAGATGAAATCATGAATTCATGGAATTAATCCTCACCAGATAAGGTGTCTCACGCAATAACTCAAGTGTTTCAAGAGGTCACTCCTTCCCTCTACTATCTACATGTTACATAGAACAAAATTGCCCTTCATCTACTACAATCAACATTCTCACACATAAATGCCATCATAAGGACTTTTCAAGGCTTATAATGAGGTTGGGCTAACAAGAAAAATTGGTTTTTCTAGATACAAAATCCTTGAGTTAAGAGAGTTGTTCAAATATTCATATTCAAGCACAAACTCACTCTTCCACCAATCTCACTCATTCCCAACTTTCCCTTTTTTCTTTTGCATTGAGCTTTTCTCTTCATTCTTTTCTTTTCTATCTTTTCTATCTTTTTCATGATTTTTCATTCAACACATTAGCTCAATGCTTTTCTTTGCCTTTCAATTCTCCCAACAATCCTAAACTTGAACCTTTTTCAATACCATGCAATTATTCTCAACTCAACTCAAGGTAAAGACTTTTCAAAAAGGTATTCACATAAAGTGTCTAAGGCTTAGGTTCAAAAAGGGTAAAACACATGGTTCTCTTTACTTTGGGACGAAAATTTGGCTAAGTAAGGGCTTCCAAAAATGGCCTTGATCATGTGACACAAACATGCAATTCAATCAATAATAAAGATTTAGGAAAACTCATTCATGCTTTCAAGTAGATAACAAACATATCAACAGAAACTCTGAAGCTCAAAACCTCACAATCAGGCTCACTCAATATTACAAACATCATAATCATACACCCTACTTAACATCTTGATCACAATCATAATATTCATGCATCCATTCACAGTCTGTGAACACTTCACCTGTATATAAGCATGTAAAGTCATATCAATTATCATCCACATCAAGCATCATTAAGCATACTCATCACACAATCAATCAAGTTAAACCATCATCAGATAAAGATGTTCAAGCCAAGTACCATAAAAACCCTACTCTACTAAACAAAAGAAAAAATAGTTCAAGTTACAATTTCAAAACATAAAATAAAAATCCTGTTCTAGTGCATTTGACATCCATCAGTAGATGCCACATCACCCCATACTAGCATCAGAGTCCTCATCTCCAGCCTCTGCATCCTCGTAATCATCATCATCCTCGTCATCCTCCATGACTAGAGCTTCAGTTGCTCAAGCTCGGCTGCCCTGTGCCTGATCCTGCGCCTACTCCTATGGCCATGCCATAGCACTATGAAACTCATCCATAGTCCACCTGTGTGCAGGGGGTGTATCATACAACCCCACGATCATCTCAGTTGTGGCCACCTGCCCTCGACGAATAGCCTCAAGTATGGCCTCTACCATATACATATACATGTCCCTCATCTGGAAGGGCTCTGCATGATAAGCAGGGTACATCATCCTGGGATGTCTCCGAGGCACTGGTTGAGTTGCCTCATCTCCTCCACAGTACTGCCTATAATATGCTACATCCATGGCCTTCCTAGGCCTCTCAAATGGTGGAGTAGAGGTATCTACCCCAACCTGATGGCACAATTGCATGATCAAGGAATGATGACCAAATGGTGCCTTGTTGCTCACAGTAGTGGCGCAACTTTAAATCTCATTGACGATGACCTCACCAATGTTCACATTCAGACCCCTCAGCATGCAATAAATGAACATGATCCTGTGAATTGTAATATATGAAACATGGGAGCAGGGTTGAACGTTAGCATGTGAGAATGCCATCCAATATTTGGCCAGGGGTGTCAGGTCGGCTCTTTTGATGTTGATAGCCGCACCATTCGGGTTCCTTTGAAAATGCCCTCCAGGCACACAAAGTGCACTATCAATGTCTTCAAAATTCGTGCCCTCCTTTACATTCAGTGCATATTGACATTGCTCACCAACCTACTCAGTACCCAGGAAGCTGTTAATTGTTTCAGGGTCATAACTAATGATCTTCTCCCGAACATAACTTGTATATTTGTCCATGTTAACCCCTGTTGACTGAGCATTTGTGTAAAATTCTTTTACCATTTCTATATTGGCAAGTGCACGGTACGTGGCCAATTTCTCCCAATTTCTACTCAGTAACTCCTCACCAAAATGTGGAGCCAAGTTTGGGATGAACGTCGCTTTTCTTTCCATTAGTAGGCGTCTTTCTTGGACAGTTACATGGTGTTGCTCATGCCTCTTAGAAAGAAATCCATTGGAGTAAAACCTCTCTGGTTCTTTCCTCTTATTCCCCGTGGTCTTAACTCTTTTTCCATATGAGGATGTCATTCATACATCAAATACAATTCAAAAGACCAAAGAATTCACCATTAAGGGTTAGCATACCAAAAACAAATCTCAACTCGTCACTTTCCAACATTGAGGGCATAACAGGACCCCTCAGCGTCACCTATGTTAGGAAATAGGTAGGCTTCGTTTTTCACCAAGAGGGGGGGTGAATTGGTATTAGTTCAAAAACAAACTCTTTTCGCAATCTTAATATGAAAATGCAAAGCTTTTTAAACTTTCTTGAAATGCAAGCAATGAAATTTCTATGCAGCGGAAAAACGTACTTGACTGTTAAACAAGTAAAGTCGCTTGGAAATAAAGAGTACAGAGATAGAGAAAATCAAACACTGGTTTTTATACTGGTTCAGCCAACAATGCCTACATCCAGTGTCCTTCCAACCCAGGAAGCAAATGCACTATAATGGTTGCGGTTTTTACAACAAGGAATTTATAGAAGCACCACGCAAAAATATAAATCTCCTCTCTAACCCAAAACCAAATATAGTTGCACACAAAAAAAACCAGAATTGCAGCAAGAATCCCCTCTTCTGCAATCTGCACCCACATCAAACAATCCTCAACTTGTAACCAGCACTCTTCACAGGATGCCAAGCCTATCACAGCAGACTTCATAGGTTGCCAAGCCTTCAATCAAATGCAGCAATCTTCACAGGATGCGAAGCTTACAAGATCAAATGAGCAGCACCTTCTTTGTGCAGATAATGATCAAATATTATGCGCAAATGACTCCTCCCTTTGAATCTCTCTCAAGAAAGATCACCACCGTATTCTTAGAGAATTCTTGGAGCTTCTAAAACAGAGAATTCAATCTGAAACAAGAAATGAAAATGTCAGATTAACAAGATTCTCAGAACAAATCGTGTTATTTCTGTTTATAGTTTTCTGTTAGATCAGATTGCTTCTCAGTCGAATAGCCTACTAATCCAGTCGACTGTATTAAAACAGTTATAACAGACAGTCAACACAAAGGCTCCTCAGTCAACAAAATCAACACACATTTATGACAGTTGACCAGGTCACACAATCTTAACTAACTTTTGAAAAATATAGTCGTTTGAGCGTGTAGGCTTAACATAATTCCAAACAGATCAGTAATACAATCGAATATGTAATCCACAATGTCGACTGACACATGAAAAAACACTTTGAAATTCTTTTCAACTCAAAATCTCACATAACACTGGTTCACAAAATCTGTACAAAGATTTTAGCATAGTCGAATCCATTATGAGTGTATTCGACTGAACTAGAACTTTGTCACAACAAATATAAGTTCATAAAGGTGCTTGTGATATTTTCTTTCCAGAAATGTGCAGTAATAAAAAAAACATTTTATTTCTCATTTCAATACAAGTATATTCCACACTCATTTCAATACAAGCATGTTCCACGAATATAACACTCAATCAATCATACAGACATACATTGTAGTTTAATAAAACATGTTCAGCAGATATGACAAACACTTCAGAACAAGAACATGTAATACTGGAACATGTGTATTGTTATCAAGCATTGTCTTGTCATCATCAAAAACCAATTTGATATAGATTTCGTGTTGTCAATAATCTCGACAACCTGCAGAACACCTTTTAACAATATAAGCATTCTAACAGCCATCGCTTAGCGACAACTCACCGCTCAGCGGCAACTCACCGCTCAGCGGTGGAGGCGGCAATTTTGACAAACTTCTCCTAAACCTCTCTAATCTCCACCCAAACACGTATTTCACAATTTCATAGCACAATCAAGCATTTCAATCAGTTCAAGTCGTTTCTCATTCAACAAATCATGCATAGAAAGCAAAAGCCCTAATTTTTCATGCTTCTCCTTAACTTTTCACCAAATTCAAAATCAAGAAACCCTAGCATGAACAATACTTGACTTACTTGGGTGGAGAGACCTTTCTATGCTTGAGAAATTCTCTTTGGATGATAAAGAATGCTCCCCAAATGCAAAGCTCTCACCAAAAACCCCAAATTTTGACAATGCAATAATGTAAAAATGGTGGAGAATGGATTTTAAGAGAAGGGGAGATGGGAAAAGTGAAGAAGAACCTTTTTAAAGCTTGTGAGAGTGCAAATGAAATATAGAGAACACAAATCAGCGCTTTGGCGAACCCTAAGGGGTGTTTAGAGAGTGCAAATGGGCCTCAAACACTGAGCTGTTTTAAAAGCCCAAAAGCTCTCTGCGACGCCACCTCTCAGCGTTGGGTTACCGCTGAGCGGTAGACGCGTTTTTAAAATCTCCCCCTTTTTTACTTGCCTGAGCGTTATTTGTCCTGTGTCACTCGATTTCAACTCTCAGTTTTCAATTTATATGTAATTCCCCTCACTTATGCACATGCAATTCCTAAAATGAAACTACAACAGAGGTTAAAATAAAGATAACAATCAACTGAGTTGCCTCCTAGGTAGCGCTTGTTTAACGTCACGAGCCTGACCCAAACCTTTCCAGCACTTGTCAGTAAGTGCATAACTTTCCAACACCTTCCAATAGGTGTACCTTCCTGTACCCGTTAGTGAGTACCTAAAATTTTTAGCTTCCCTCAGTAGGTGTTGATATTCCCTTTGCTTGATATTCTTTTCTTTTTCCTCTTCCTACTAAATTTCTTCAGAAAATTGCTAAAACCAAACACTTGTTTCCATATATCAATCATAGGGATTTTAATCTCCAATTTCTTGAAGATTTCCATAAAGCACTTAAACTTCTTTTCTTTCCTATGATATTTCTTTTGATGAGGAAGGGGTTTTTCATACGTTTTTTTCTTTCTTCCTTTCTTCCTCTTTTTCTTGCTCTTCTTCTCCCTCAACTTTCTCTCTTTATTTTTTCTTGCTTTCTTCTTTATTTTCACACATTTTTTCTTTTTGTCTTTTCTCTCAACCATTTCTTTTTCTTTCTCACTCAATCTTTCTATTTCTATCTCCTCTATCTTCTCCTCATCAACAACCTTATCACTCTCAAAGATAGTGGATTGGCATTCCTCTTTAGGGTTAACTTCAGTATTAACCATAGAATCCAATTTCTCATTAAAGTGACGAATATGCATCTCCATTCTTTTATTTCTTGCTTCACTACTTTCTATAGAGGGGATGGTAATTTGCATTAATTATTGAAAGATGTTATCTATCTTTGCCATTGATAGAGAGTGTTGTTGCTGCCAGTATTGTTCAATTTCCTCCTCTATTTCTTCAGGTAAATGAGGATATTGTTGCCTTTGACGTTCTACTTCTTCAAGTGAAGGAGAATATTGCTGACTTTGACATTATTGCATCTCCTCCATGCTTCTAAGATAAGAAAAACTTGTATCCATGTCTTGCGGAAGAAGTTTGTCACTCTTTGTATTCTCTTCTACACTTTTGACATGGAATATATCCCTATTCATGATATCCTGAAGAAGTTTGTCAGAATTTGTGTTCTCCTTAAGTGGAGTAATTTGTTGCTCAGCAGATTACCCAAATTGGCTTTGATCCATGTATGAGTGAGGTTCCCACTAGTGGTTGAAATCCTCTTGGTAGAATTGAGTGCCCATATAATCAAATTCTCGTCCGAATTGCATCCTGCAAACATTAGGCACAAAACCCTAGAAAACATTTATTAGAACAAAAATAAAAATAAACATAAAAACATCAAGTCAAATTCAGTCAATAATCACACTACTTGAATAGTTAAACCAATGAGTCCTCGACAAAGGCGTCAAAAACTTGTTAACACCCTAGCAAGTGTACCAGATCATATCAAGTAATAGAGAGGCGGTAAGTCCGAATATCATTTCCCAAGGGACTCTTAGGCCTAAACGTTAATGTGAATTGATTTCATAAGACTTGATAAAGATTAAATTTAGGGTTTATAATGCAAATACTAAAATAAACATGCAAATGTAAAAGCTTGATCAATTGAAAGATAAACCGTATGGATGAATGGTGTTGTTGGGGTTACGGTTTCATCCTAATCCACTTTCCTATATCTTAATAATTTTAATATTTAATTTAGAATAAATATACTTTAAATTCAAAGATCTTTATTCATGATTGCTACCACGTGTATTGGTAATTATTAGTTTTTTATTTTAAGTAAAAAAAAGTAAAAAGTAGTTATTAAATCATGAATAGTAAATAATTACTTTTTATTTTTTGTATTTTAAATTAAATATTAAAATTATTAAAATATTTTTGAGTTTAAAGTATTTTTTTCTTTATGAATATAGAATCTTTTTATCTATTAAAATTTAGTATATTTTACTAAATATACTCATTAAAAAAATACCTTATGTTAAATTAACAAACATATATATATATATATATATATATATATATATATATATATATATATATATATATATATATATATATATATATATATATATAAAGCATTTGGGATGCTATAACTGTTTTATATTTTATATATATTGTTTTCTATGTATATTTTGAATCAACAAATATAGTGGTATGAGATTCCTAACTTTATTGGGTACGATTTCATTTCTTTGAAACGATACTGAATCTTTCATTTCACCCAAGATTCTTTTCTCTTTTGTATCACGGGTTCTTTTGACAATCATCACCACTATATATAAAAATAATATTATCGGGACAGTCTATGAATAAGAAAATACAAATGAACAGTATATTATTTTAAAAGAAACACCAAATGATTTAATCATTACATAAGAAAAAGTTACATCACAACATTGACTCTATTTATTCTTTCATAATTATCCGAGAGACCACCTGGGAATGCACGAAAGTTCAACTCCCACACAAATCTTCACGTTGATAAGATTTTGTTTGTTTTAGATCAAGTCTTCACACAGAGAAAAATATCTTATATATATATATAAACTCATGTTTATATTTTATGTGATGTAAAACTTTGTTTGAATCTAATAAAGAAAAACAGTACATAATACAATTTAAACTTATTTTATTAACGTTAAAACGAGTAACACACGTTGTTCTATTGGTTTCACTGGAACTGATATGCCATCGAAAAAAATGTGAAGTTGACATGGCTAGTGATGTTGAGGATCTGGCCCTGCTGGTGAAACTCTTTCCAACCTTCCACCAAGCATTGATCTCTTTTGGTGCCACTCACCATTTCTTATATTGTTGATCAATTCACGTACCCCAACTTTCCCATTAATCTTTCTGCTCACTGTTGAGTACTCATCAATCACTCTTGCTTTTGCACTCACAGCAAACAATGCAAGAACAATCATCAACAGAACACAACTTAGCTTCCTTGAACTAGCCATCGCAAGCAATAATAATAATAAGAACAAGAACAATAAGCTAAGAATGAAGTTGTAGATTTGTAATACTCACACCAAGGTTGTAAGCTATATATATATATATATCTAAAAAGTTAGAAAATATTGTATAACTTTACTATTGGAAGGCTTTGTAAGCACATAACTATAGTCCAATTTAGTAAACTTGTCCTATTTCTCTTTTTGGTTCATTATATTATATCCATCTTATCGTGTTTTTCAACTTGTTACTCAAAATTGTGAAAGGTTACTTATTGAGTGATGATAAACATACTTCAATTTGTAGTATACATCGGTTCAACACTAATGATATAATAATTTTATTTTAAAAGTATAAAATAATTTAGGAAAAAATAGCTATAAAAATAAAAATATTAACTTTTAATTGGTGTTTTTATAGGTGTAGAAAAATTGCGTCTACACCTAACATTTTCCTATTGGATATAGCAACTATATTGTTAAGAGTTGAGTTTAAATTTAACTCATCTTTCAATAACGATTTGTAAAAGATGAATATTGTCCTCACTTTTATTTTGTAAATCGATTTTAGTGTGATTTCCAAAACATTATTGTATATCAAAATATATATATTTTGTGTATGAAACTAAATATTTGTACATAGTGGTCCAATACGATTAATAGACCTTACTAAGATGGATTTTTATCCCATATGTTTAAATCAATCTTACTTTCTCAAAATCAATGTATGAGATGAACATTGACTTCACTTATACATCATTACTTCATTTAAAAAAAAAAAATAAACCTTGCAAGTGTTACGATAAACAATCAACAAATCTCATTGAAATAAATTTTATATAACTATGATACTATTTTAAGAAATACACTTTAAATCTAATTTAATTTTTCAAAATGGTAAAATATATTTTTTGGTCCCAGTTTTGGTTGGTAACATTCGAAATGGTAAAATATATTTTTTTTGTTCACTTTAGTCTTAAAGAACGTAATTTGTGTTCAATTTAGTCCTTTTCACAAACTCCGTGATCTACAAACAAGGAATAAATTGAATACAAATTATGTTATTTAGGACTACATTGAACAGAAAAATGACTAAATTGAACACAAATTACATTCTTTAGGAAATAAAAGAATAAAATGGGGACCATTTCGAATATTTCTAACCAAAATTGGGACAAAAAAAAAAGGTATTATACCTTTCAAAATCAACTTATATCTCTAATCAATGCAAAATCTCCTACTCTTTATCCTCCGATGTATGAATTTGAGAGGAGACCAAACCAATTCATCATACATTGTCTTGTTCACATTATTGGAAAGATCGAGGGAGAAAAGGTGTAAAGACAAAAGAACCTTTAAGAAAACCTTTATATCATATCAAGACAGATAGATATGTCTTATGGTAGAAAAAAAAAATGCAAGATATGCATGGCGTGTAAACTTTTATGCTTTGTCCACGTGAAAGGTAAGCGTTTACATTTTGTCGTAAATGCCGTCTTCGCATTTACCGGAAAATGCAGCCGTTATTTGACTCATTTCGCATGATTTATTGACAAAGCTTTTGGTTTATTTGTAAAATGCTCACACCATAAAGATTTTGTATTATTCTTGTCCATACTTTCAAGTGGACAATGGGACGCGACTAATGTTAAACCTACGTGTTGTCGACTTTTCATTAAACTCCTCGCTTTTTATTTTCAAAAAACATTATTTACTTATCAATAATAATTATAATATTTATCATGATATCAAGTTAAAATTTAATATTTATATTAGTTTTTAAATTTAATAAATACAATATTTATATTATCATTTTTATATTTCATAATTCGTAATCTATATTTTTTAATTATTTTATCAGGTCATTGGAATAAATTATAAATTTAAAGGAAATAATAAAAAAAAATCCAATTGTGTTGGTAGAGTATTTGATGTTTCGTTAACTATTTTTAATATATCGATAGTTTTATTTTTCTGTTTTGTGATTTTAAAATATAAAATAATTAAAATTTTATATGTAAACAACATGGAGAAATGTCTTTTTATGATTTCATTATTTGTTTTCAATATTACGATACTCGGTTATTGTTTTCAGGAAATAAGTAACTTATAATAATTCAAATTATTTTACATCAATTTAAATTTTAGAAAGAAAAACTCAATTTCATGCCAAGAAAAAACAAAGTTTTTCTCTTCTGCATCAACATTTTAGTATTAACTGAATAATTTGTTGGACTCATGTTTTTTATCTTATAGACTCCATTCCAATGGTTGTGGAGTGCTACAATAATATATATAAGGCTTAATACCGCTTTTGGTCCCTAGTTTGGAAGGGTTTGTTCAATATGGTCCTACCTTTTTTTTTACCATAACAATTGATCTCACCTTTTGAAAAAACTGTTCAATTGAGTTCTTTTTGTTCATAATGGTCCCATATTCAAGTTTAAATTGTTTATTATAGTCCTTATTGTATACTATGATAACATGATTTTTAACATAACATTATGTCAGGACGGTTAAAATAACATTTGGATAGGTGAATGCATGAAAGAACTTATTGACGTCGTAACCTGCACCATTAGAAAATTGACGTCGTAACCAAAAAGGAGTCAATTGAACAGTTTTTAAAAGTGGGATCAATTGTTACTAAAAAAAAGGTAGGTTCATATTGAACAAAACCTCCTAAACTAGGGATCAAAAGCGGTATTAAGCCTATATATAACTACGGGGCATGCATATAAATTTAAATATATCCAATCAAATTAAATAAGAACGAAGAAATGAAAGTCCAATAAACTAAAAAGTAAAAGAAAAAATGATCTATTTTTTATTCTAAATTGGAAACTAACAAAAATACTAATTGAAGGAGCTATTTTGTTGATTAAACTTACTTAGTAACTATCCTAGTACATAAACCAAATTAATAATAATTTATATTTCTTAGTGTGCGTACTACATTTATTTTGCTTTTTATTTAGCATAATTGAGGCGGGGAAGCCCAAGGGTTTGAAGAAACAGGTAATATTTAAATGAGTAATGGACGTGTGGTATTCATTGTATTTTTTTACGAGTTAACTTTTTATGATAACTATTTTATATTTAAATATTTAAAAACTTACTAAAATTTACCAAGTGAAGTATTGAGTGAATTAATTCAATATTTTACACTTTTGAAGCAAATGGATTAGATCAATGTGTAAGTAGTTGCTGTTACTGTGATTTTCTAACCATAAGATTTTTTATTTTGATAATGTTACAAGTCAAAATAGTAAATTTAATTTAGATTTAATTTAATAGGTAGAATCAAACACAAAAAACAACTATAAAATATTTAAGAGCTAATTACAGCCGCACTTAGGCTTGCTGAAACTACATATGCATATCCTTTTATTTTTGCTACAAAAATCTACAAAAGTTTTTTTATCTTGTTACTATTCTAACAGTTTTATTGGAAATGGTATTAACTACGTTTGTAACACTTTATAAACAATATTAAATATGTTTCTAGTTGTTGAAGTTTTTACGTGAAATTGAAGTTTTTTTTTTTATATATTGACATATTTTAGTTTTTAAATTTTTAAAAGGATATTTGTAATCTTTTTAACTCAATTATATTAAATGTTTTTCACGTGTTAAATGCGTTTCATGTAAGTATTTGAGTTGTTTATATTTTCGCTTTAATGTCAATTGTGAAATGTGTTTGACATGTCAAAATAATTTAACGTTACTGGATTAAAAAAAATATTAATTAATTTTTAAAGTTTGAGGGCCAAAATGTATCTAAATTTTGAATACGGGTGAATTCTAATTTTGTGTCAAAGTTCAGATATTAAAAACATATTTATCCTAAAAAAACTACATGTGGAACAAATTATAGTAACAAACTTAAGTTTTATATGGTTATACAAATTTTCCTAACTTTTTATGAATAATGTGGGTATGGATTTGATATTTCAAAATCTAATCTAGGTCGAGTCTAGATAAAAAAAATAAATTGGATCTATAATCTATATTCAAATTAATTAGATTATTCGGAATATAGGTTTTTTTTTTTCAATCCATTTTAAAATGGAATAAATATATATTCAATCTAAATTATTAATTAGATCAAATAGAAGGAAATTTATCTCATATACCTAACTATTAGGTCTATGTTGAGTCAACTCGATTCGATGAGAACGTAAGCTGACTTATGTTATGATGAGCCCTTAACCTTTATCAAACATGGAAACACATAACACATGCTTAAGGAGAATAAACATTTTTTCATGTGAAGTTTCTTCACATTCTTTTGGTTTAGTTTTGTGGTGACTTTCTTTAAGTTAACTTATGTTAACTTAACTTGGGTTAACATATTGGCTAGGGTTGACTTGGTTAACCTTAGTTGACTTGACTTAAGTTGACATATTGACTTTTTTGTTTGTTTGTTTAGTGGGACAAGCTAGTGCCAATTTGTAGGAGTATAACACTACTTTTGGAATGTATGAGAGCATCACCTTTGGAGTCAAACACTTCGACATATTTTTGGAGAGTCTTTGAAGACAAGGTTGACCTTCTCTTCCAGAAGGTCAAGGCACCACCTTGGAGGCTTGGAGACCAAGCTAGGGTTCTCTCCTTTTCAAGACATTTGTTTTGAACTAGCCTCTAGAAACTATGTTTTGTGTTACTGCACATAGGCCTTTAATTTGTATTTTTTCAAGGAGACTTTTTCCCATACTTATAAAAGGAACTTTCCTAAACTATTTAACCACCTCTATGAGAGACTTTTCTTAGAAATGTCTTCTTCACTTGTCTTATCTGTAGAATAGCTCTCAAGTGGCGGCTTACACCACTAATATTAGGTTGGCGAACTTTAATGCCACCAAAACAGTGTGTCATCCTATTGAGCTCCACTCCCTTATTCTACCTTCAATCTTTTACCATCTTCCTCTTTGCCACTTTTATGTCCATTTATGTTTGGCATTTGACCTTGTCTTTGTGTTCTTGTTTTGTTACTTGAATTAAGTGAATTTGTCTTCTTCCCTTGAGTTTCTTGAAGTGCATATTCGCATCTAGATCAAAATAATTTGTGTCTATAATGGAATGAAAACCTTTTGAGTCTATTTTCCAAACAGAAAAAGAATAAACACATTTGGAGCTCTATGGAGAAGTTTAAGTGAAAATAGTTAACAAAGGTCAAAGTTGCCACAATGTTATCATCAATGTTTCCTAGGTTTTGTTTTTGCATTTTTGGCTACTATTTTGTACTAAATGTTTTGGATAACATGTTTTCATGTGCTTAGCTTAAATTGGAGTCATATGTCATATGCTAAATTGAAGTTTTCCATTTCTTAATTTCTAATTGTTTGAAAATTGCATGATCAAAATGATTAGTTTTATGTCTATGCACCTTTTGTTGAGATTGTTGACAACACAATTTCTATATCAATCTAGTTTTTGATGACGACAACACATTGCTTAGTAACAAGTACATGTTGCTGCATTACATGTTCTTATGCTGATTAAAATGTAATATATGTTGAACATGTGTATGTGTTGTAACGCCCCAGCAACTTACGGGGACTGTTGACTGCCCCCACACATTAAGCAAATGCATTTGTTGATATGAGTAGCCAAATCAATTCCTTTAAGCTATCCTTCAACTGTATCACATGCCCACCAGCTTCCGTCTAGTTCGTCCTCGAACCACACCGTACTGGGAAAGGCTAGGCTCTGATACCATTTGTAACGCCTCGACAACTTACAGGTACTATTGACTGCCCCCACACATCAACACGAGGTTTTCCAGTGTGCTTTGTCCTCACTCACACACTTTTCGAGAAAACTTCCCGGAAGGTCACCCATCCCATAATTACTCTAGGCTAAGCACGCTTAACCATGAAGTTCTTATGAGTTAGGCTACCGAAAAGCAAATGCATTTGTTGATATGAGTAGCCAAATCAATTCCTTTAAGATATCCTTCAACTGTATAGTCCCATACCTATACAGTCTCTAGATCCCTCTCATTCCGGTGTATGTTCGATTCGTCCATGTACCCCTTCCACTAGAAGCCTGCCAGGAGCCGCTCCTTGTCCGTGCACCCTGCACCATGCCTCTTGCACCGGCGATCACTCCCCGCCCTCGTCAGTGCCCGGGTGTCACATGTATGTACTATGTTACATGTTCTTGTGTTGATTTATTGATATATTTCTGGAACATGTGTATATGCTTTAATGTGTTGTGTGTTATGCATCATTTCATTGTTTTACTGCACATATTTTAAAGTAAGAAATCACAAGCACTTTTACGAACTTATTATTATGCTACAAAGTTCTAGTACAGTCGACTACATTGCTAATGGATTCGACTATGCTAAAACCTTTGTACAGATTTTGAGAATCAGTGCTATGTGCTATTTTGAGAAGAAAAGAATTTCAAAGTGTTTGTCATTGTAATAGTCAACATTGTGTTTTACATATTCGATTGTATCTGTTGTTTGATTTGGAATTCTGTTATGCTTTTGCACTCTAACGACTATATTTTTAAAAGTTAGTTGAGCATTGATGACTTGGTCAACTGTATTGAATGTGTTCTGTTATTTGTTGACCATAGGCTACTAAGTTGACTAAACTGTTATAACTTTATAATACAATCGATTGAATTAGTAGCAAATTCAACTGAGAATTTGACTGACTAATAGAAATCTATAAATAGACTGAACACTAGTTTGTTCTAAGACTTTTGATGATCTGACAATTTCATTTTTATTTCAAATTTCTCTTTACTCCAAGAATTCTCCAAGAAGACAGTGGTGATCTTTCTTGAAAGAGATTTCAAGAGGAGATTCAATTGCGCATTCATTGGCTGATCAACATCTGCACAAGAAGGTGCTTCTGTGATTGATCGTGTAGGCTTGGCATCCTGTGAAGACTATTGGAATTGGACCTGTTGTGATACAGGGGGATAATTCACTTTGAGGATTGTTCAAAGTGGTGCTGCAGATTGTAGAAGAGAGGATTCTTGCTACAAGTCTGATTGTGTTGTGCAACTATATTTTGATTTTGGGTTAGAGAGGAGATTTATATTTTTGACGTGGAGGTCTTCTATAAATTCCTTGTTGTAAAATCCGCAACCATTATAGTGCATTTGCTTCCTGGGTTGGAAGGACATTGGATGTAGGCATTGTTGGCCAAACCAGTACAAAAATTTGTGTTTGAATTTCTTTATCTCTTATCTTTTACATTCCAGTCGACTTTATTCTTTAAGCAGTCAACTACGTAATTTCCACTGCATACATATTCTGATTGCTTGCAATTCAAGAAATTTCAAAAAGCTTTATACTTTGATTTCAAGATTGCGAAAAGAAAGTGTTTTTGAAACAACACCGATTCACCCCCCCCCCTCTTGGTAAAATAAAGAAGCCAACCTGTTTTTCAACACCTTTGAATTGATTGGTTGACCTATACAGCTTTATTCAACTTGTGCTAAGCTAGAATTGAAAAACAAAACTGATTTTCCAACACTAAATCCAAAAGCTATGAGCATTTCTACATCCTAAAAAATTGCAAAATTATAAAATTAAAGTAATATGATTCTAGCTTGCATGACTTTGTCTGCATATATGTGTATGGAAAATTAGTCCTATAATTTGTAGGGCCTAGTGATACGATCTTGTCAAGGAAAAAGTATGAAAACTTATGAATTTGAATTCTCAAGAGACAAAACAAAAATAAATCAGAGAAGAATGCAGAAAAAGATAGAGAGGAGGATGCTACAATCTAACATATTGATAAGCAAGTGAAGATTTGTCGCAAATATGTTAATCTTTGATAAGAATCAAAGTTCTAATCTAAAAACCAAGATATTCCTCTCTAAGAATGCAAATGCATATAATATAACTCAAAAATGTCTATGTCAACTTATGGTACCTCTATATATAGGCACATAAGTTTAAGAAAACCTAAAAGCCCTAAAATAAAAACCAAATCCCAAAACACATAAAAATAATAGAAAACAAAAATTACAAATGCATACTTTCTCCTAGTGCGGCCTGCTCGCCCAATGAACACAAACTCGTTCACCCAACGAATTTAACATTCTATAAAATTAAAATAAAATTACAATTTATTTAATTTCCTATATTATTCTTCAATTGTGCTCGTGATCTTCATGTTCTTTAAGTTTTCTCCTTCATGGAATATTATAAGATTCAAAGAGACATGTTTTGATCTTTGATCTTGTCATAGATTCTTTGAATTGTAAATGTTCTTCCTCATGTTCTTGTCATACATATTCAGGAGATAGACCTCTATCATATCCTCCTTCTTGAAGAGGATTTGTCATCATATTCGTACCATTTGAAGATTCCTTATCATTCTCCTCTATATGAAGATAATTCAACTAGAATTCTAGAAGATCTTACGCATAAACACAAACATAAATTAAAGACATAAATCTAAAACAATCAAAAGTAGAAATTCTACTAAAGTGATATTTGGATTCTAAAAAAGGCCAATCTATTATTATCAAAGGTTTGGTTGGATGTATGTCTCTAAGGGTCAAATACCCACCTGCAAAAATCATCAAACAACTTTAATTTAAAGATGCAATGCTAAAAAAAATCAAAAGAATATTTCCTGTGTAAAAGGTCAAACTATAAGTATGACTTTGATTATCCGTAAGTTTGTTATACATGGTCAAACATGTTAACTCATGTACATATATTTTTAAGCTTGTTTTCACACTAAAATAATGACTTTGATTATCCAAATGAATTGACAAACAAACTAACAAATTATCAAACACAGGTTCTTTGATTTCTAAGCTTGGTCAAACATGTTAACTCATGTACATATATTTTTAAGCTTGTTTCCACACTAAAATAATGACTTTGATTATCCAAATGAATTGACAAACAAACTAACAGATTATCAAACACAGGTTCTTTGAGTTCTAAGCTTGTGTCTTTCTTTTCTGTCATCTTGTCTTCCTTCCATTGTTGATGTCATGGTTCCTTGATAAACAATTTTCCTTAGACAAAATAAAAAAGAGACTTGTTAGTATTTTTTTTTAATGAAAAATCAGGATGCCATTTTCTTTTTCTTCTTTCTCTTCCCTTTCTTTCTTTTATTTCTCCTATCTTTCTCTATTTTCTTTCTTCTCTCTCGATGTCTTTTCTTTTTCTTCTTTTTCTCTATTTTCTTTTTCCTTTCTCTCTTTCTCTTTTATTTCTATTCTTTTTCTGTATTTTCTTTTTTCCTTTCTCACTTTATTTTCTTTATTTTCTTTTTCTTTTTTTTTCTCTTTCTTTGCCTTTCTCTTTTCTTTCTCTTCTTTTCCTCTATTTTCTCTTTCTTAAATTTCTATAAGTGCTTATTTTTCTTGTGCTATATTAATCTTCTGCTCTTGTCTCTTTAAAACACATTTGATTTTTTCAAATTCTTTTCTTCCTTTTATTTCAAATATAGAATGTAGTTCTCAAAGTCTTCATTAGTAGTCATGAGACTTGCATTCCAATTAGGACACCGATGAGTTTCATGTCCATAGCCTTAACATTTGGAATATCTTATAGCACTTGATTTAACCCTTGGGAAAACATTTTTCTCAGGCTTGTGTCTTGAGACTAAACGAGAATGTCTAGCAACCTAATTTTTTGAAGCTTATCAAATAACTCTATTACATAGAGAGAAACACATCTAAGGAAAGAAAATGTTTTTCAAATAAATCTTCTAATAGACTATACATGTAACAAACAACGTTTTAACAAACAAGGTCTAAACATCTAAAACTTCAACACGTTACAAAACGCGTCTTACAAAGTGAAGTGTTTCTCTAAAGCTATAATTGTGTTTTGCTCAAACAATGATTAAACGAGCAAACATCTTACAATTGTATCGTTTAATGAAAGCTTCTAAACACTACCAAAAGTATATAAGTGTCTAACTAATATAATGTCTAAGAAGAAAGCAAGGATAAAAGATAGATATTTTATCAAGAGAAATATTACTTAGACTAGCGCTAAACAATAGAGAACCCCTAACAAGAGTATCCAAACATCCTTGCGTCTGAACTAAAATGACATATGCATGATCAAGAGATAAAGCGTTTTAAAGAATACATCTTCTAATGAATGACCATTAAACACTATATATCCTTTGAAGAAAAATATAATGTTTTATATCATCTAATGATTATACATGTTGTATGTTTTACTATCCAAAGATGCATTAATTAAATGACATTGACATATGCAATAATACTCTGAACAAATAATGTACTTTATACTCATTAATAGATAAACTATTTAATACTATATGGAAAAGTTCTTTTGTGCTTGCATACTATGTTCTCTTTGTCTGAGTAGGAAATGACAACACAGTTTTATCCTAGAGTTCTAAATTAAGATACATTGAGAAACAAGATACCTATTTAAGGTCATTAGTCTAGAAGGATCGTACAAAAGCTACATTTGAGAAAACACTATTGCCTTACAAAGTAGACCTGAGTTTGATCAAGATATCAAAAAGAGACTATGAAGCCTATTTTGAAATCAATTCAATGTTCAACGATCATTTATCAAGATAGTCTATATAAAGAAGACCAATTGAAGAGAAGTTTCTTTCTTGTAGTTAAAAAAAAAAGTAGATGAGAGAAGAGGTGAAAAATAGAAGAGAGAAAATAATAAAGAAAAAGAGAAAGAGAGAGAGTATGTTCAAGAAAGATCATCAATTATTAGTTCTACTTTATCTCATTGCTTATATCGTTTGATGCTCTTCAACTCAAGAAAATCGATGAAAGCAAGCTCAAATAAGAGAAAATGTGAAGAAAAAGCTATCATCACATTCAGTCTTCTACTTCATCTCCAAGCCTACAATATCTTATGCTTTCAGAATAAAAGGAATAATAGAAGAAAAAATACAAGAAGGAGAAGAAAAGAGAAAAACAAAGAGTTGTTATTGAATATATTTTTGTTGAATATTCTTGAATGTAAGCCTTTGAGTATCAAATTATCTTAAATTTATGATGTGTGTGTGTTTTTTTCTTTTATTGGTGTGCTTCCTTTTGAAGAGATTATTCTTTGTTTCTAACAAAAATATGATCTGATATAATTTGTCAATGCTCCTTGGCTTCAATTTTTTCAATGTTTTTCGACAAGTGAAATCGCAATTATCATTTACGGTTACTCACTCATAAGTATGATATAAAGTAGTTAACAAATTTTTAAGATTGTGAATTTCTTAGATCAAAAGTTGTCTTGAAAGGAATTTCAGAAAAAAGAAATATATGTTCAGTTATTGTGATGAACAATAATACAAGAAAATATTATCATTGAGTACAATTTTTTTTATTCAAAAGGAAAGTATACTAAATAAAGACTTGTGAAGGGTTATTATAAATACAAAATAAAAATATCACGTTTGATTAAATAAACTAGATTAAAAATATAAAAATTAAAAAAATCTACTAATTTATTATCTTAATATTTTATATAAAAATATGATATTGGATATCTCATATAAATTTATTCATAATTAATTAGTTTTTACTTTATTCAGTCTTCCTCAAATAACCACATTGGAAGCCTTCGATATCAGGAAATTAGTGTCTTTTCAAACATATTATAACAAAATATCAACATAAATGAGATTGGCAATAAAATCAGAATTTAATAACATCTGTCTTACTTCTTTATATAAGCAACTATCAACTCTGGAAATAGACCAGAAAACATGTTAAGATGGTCTTTTTTATAGTAAAGGTCTTTGAAAAGTTACTTATACAAAAAAAAAAAAAAATCAAAATTAACGGTAAAAAAGCCTATTAATCAGGCTGGTCAATTTCTGTTGTGAAATTTTCCTAAGTAGATATGTTTAAGTAAGAAAATTCTTCAATAATGATATTAAAAATAATTAGTCATTATAGTAACTAATTTAAATATTAATTAATAAATTAAAAATTATTAGTAATTAAAATAGTTTTTATTATAAATAAATTATTATAAATGATTTATAAATTGATAACAAAAATAATTTTTATTTTAGTTTTCGTTCTTAAAGAATAATTAATTATCAAAATTTTTATTATCAATGAAATTAGTCTTTAATTAGAAAATTAGTTTTTGAATTGATCTTTAAACATATTTTTTATTAGTAAAATTGATCATTAATTAAGAATTTTGTTGTAGTGATCTGGATTGTTTATGGCATGTAAAATGGTGATTTGCATTTCTATTGACAATTAATAGTAGTTTTGAGCTTTTGAAATTTGTGTAGATATATTTGGAACAATAAGAAGCTCAATTATTTCATTGAGAATCATAACCAACATATCTTTTTTTTAACAAGTCACTAATAGTTTTTTTTTTTTCAATATTGATTTAGTCTTTATATGAGTTGAAATAATTTAGTTGATAAAGAACGTCTACTTGTTTTAGGTGGTGAGATCAAACTTTAAAATAAATTCAATCAAACCTTAAAAAAAATTATAATATATAAATATGTTAAATTGAGACTAAATAATCATGATGTACAACCCATTTATGTGAAAACTTGATAACCCATTCATGTACTTGAATCTTTGTTATTGCATTTGTTATTCTTAATTTCTTTGAGATCTTGAGTCCATAAAAGTAGTATATATCTATTGATGGATGAAAGTTCGAAAAGAGAAAAGTATGGTTGCTTCATGCTTTTTCCAAAAGTGCTTTATCTAAAACGCTATTAGATGAAAAATTAAAACATAAAGAAAGTAAGACAGGTGTTATGGATTAAAAAAATATAGTAAACATTATTATAAACATTGATATATCATTTAGAGAGATTTTATAATTCAATAATTGCCTCTTATTACATGAAAAATCCATCAAAAAGTAATAACCAGAAGAAAACATGCAAAAAACCAAACTAAATTCATATTTAAAAACATGCAAAATAAACTCTTTTTAGAAGGTACTACACAATCCAGAATATATAATAAGAGTTTAAACTTATCATGGAAAAATTCTAAAATAATAACATAGGGAACATAGTAAGAAAACAAAGTAAGTTTATGATAAGACTCTTGCTGCTAGCTAGCAAGTTTGAACTTTATTATTATTAATATTATTTTTGGTTGCAAGGACTTCATATGTGCATGTTGATCATTATGTCTTTTCATGTTGAAGAATAAATAAAAAACACAACCAATAATTGATGCGAAATTTTGAAGATTGGAAATTAGTCATTTGTGAATCATAATGCACGAGAATGAGAATGTGATTAGGATTGTTTTACTTACTTAATTTGTGTATTGTTTCAATTTTAAGTCTGTTAAAATAATATTGTTAGAATCAATCGTTACATGATATAATATTTATTAGAACTAATTATTATATAGAATAATATTGTTAGAATCAATCATTACATCCAAGACTATTAAATAATATAAGACTATTAGTTATAGTAGAAAACTCTCCAGTCAAGAACTACTAAAAAAGGTTTCAATTCTCTTGGCAAATGAGGTGATGGAGGTTTGCTTTGAGGATGCTTCTTCAACAAGAGATGCTTTTCAAGGTGTGTTGATGAAGTTCTTCAAAGGATGGACTCTATGTGAGATGATTAATGTTGTGGAAGCTTTTCAAGATGAAGAGATGTGGTTGATGGTGTTGTATGGTCTAGGTAAAAGTCCTTCTAGGAGGTGAGGCTAACCATGAAGGAGAAGGTAAGAAGAAGTCTAGAGAAAGACATTTCTTAGAGTGAGAACTATGGAGAAGGAGACTTGCAAATTTGGCAAAAACTCTAACATTCAAAATAGTTCTAAGGATTACAAAAGGATGTCTCTCCTTTTATAGGTGAAGGAGAAGACTAAAGTACATGGAGTACTTAGGAGCCTTTTCATCATTTAATGAGGAGCCTCATCATTAACTGAGGAGCATAAGCATTAAACGAGGAGCTTGAACATTAAATGTGAGGAGCCTTATGCTCTGTAACTAACTTAGTCAAAAAATTTAATGCAAAGGCTCCTTGCAACTAACTCCTTTCAAAACCCATTTTTAACTTATTTCTAACCCATTTTTAACTCTTAAAGTCACCAAGCCTTCTAAACAAAGTGTCTTGGCCAAATACAAAACCTAAAAATGAGTTATATGATCCTTCACAAGAGTAAAATCATTGAAGCTCCATCTTCTTTGACCATTGCTCTTTATGAGATGTCCAATGTCTTCTAAGATTTAAGGGAAAACAAGAACAAGCTTGAAATTCCTTCTTCTTTTTCCAATCTCCTAATAGCCTTAGCTTAAGTTGATGCTCCCTTCATGGATCTCCATTTAGTCCTCAAAAGGATTCCATCATGAGGGTTTGTCTTTCAGATCTCATTTTTGCCTTCATAAACAAAACTAATGTTCCAACCTAAAATTGTTAGTGCCACATACCAATATTTTTTTGATAGTGTTTCTAATGAATCCATTGGCAATACCATGGAGGTTTATGTAGCTAACATGGTCGTAAAGTCAACCAAGATAGAGGATCCTCCTGACTATTTGTAACGGAATGAAAAGTGTGAGAAAATGTTTCAAAACATCAAGCAATATATTTCTTCCTTGCTAATGCTCGTAAGTCTACCACCTCATTCAACGCTCATATTGTAATTAGTAGTATCACACTTAACTTGTTATTTATGAAGGGGTGAAGAAACAACACCTTATTTGTTTCACTAGTTGGACTTTATAGCCAGTTGAAGAGTCATAAGAAGTCATCAAGAAATTGGCGTTAACACTTATCTTCAAGGCATGGAGGCTTTGACATTATTTTCAAAGCTTCAATGTCATTATACGCACCAATTACATTATTAAACAAATGTTATTGAAACCAGAGTTCGCTAAGTGATTGACGTCTTGGTAAATGGAGTTATCTAAATTCATCATATTGAAGTTTCAAAGCAAAGGTCTGATGAAAGCTCAATTTTCAACATATTTTCTTATTGAGCTTCCTTAGTTCGAAGAAAGGCATTAATAATAGTGTTTGCATGGATAGATCATAAAAAAAGAATGGTAACAGGGCTAGAGCTATCCTTCTACCTCCAAAGAGAAAAAGTTGAGGTGACTCAAAGATGAGTCTTCTCTTATTGCAACAACCTCTTTACTCACTACAGGGTTATTCTTAGGAGAAGAATTAGTGAAGGAAAAAGAAGAAGCCATTAAAAATGTACCTAAGGAAATACATGAATTTGAACAAAGACAAGAAATGCTAGGTGCGATGATAAAAATAGGAAGTGCTCTTAAATATCCAAAGAGAATGGTGGAATAACAAGAATTGTAAGACAAAATGACATTTAAATATATAATGGTAAAATATTTTTAAACATTTTAATTATAGAAAAAAATGGCAATATTATCATATGTCATGTTCTAGGGCAAATGTGGGCAAGAGGAATTGAAACGGTAGCTACCAAACAACATAATGTCTCTAAGTAGTAATGAAATCCCTTCTTAATACACATAAAGTGTTAGAAAATGCATAAATATGATTTTTTGTGTTTCCCATATCATGTCAATCAGAAACTTATAATTTATAGACTCACATATTGCTTTTTACCTATAAAGCCCTAAACTGTACCATTAAGACACCATTTATTTTCTATTATTGTCTAATAACCACTACATTAATCTACTAACCCTTGCACTCTAAAATTCACAAAACTCCTAACAAACAAACAACTCATTTAATCTTATCACATTTAAGTTTAATCTAAAAAAACTCTCCCATAAACTTAAATGTTGTTTTGTGTTTCATCTAGACTTTTCAACTACATCAACCTACATCGAGTTTATTCGATTCTAGAAGTTTAGCCAGTATCAAACATATCACAGACATAAATGCCAAAATCCCATTACACCCACAAAATATCTCGATTTTCTCCATGCATGACTTTCTTGGTTGGATCCTTGAAGACTTCCATCAAGTGTGGCTCAACATGATTACGAACCTTCAAAGTGTTTGTAACAAATTCTTCAATCTTAATTGAGATCTGCATTAAACAAGTCAAACCTTGGAAAGACCGATACTGATTATGTTCCAAATCCACTACAAATTGACATGTTTTGCTTCATAGTATCTTCCAATAACCTAGTGATGTAGATAAGTGTCATAGAGAGGCATCAGGTTCCTTAATTCATCAACTACTTCGACGTTGAAACTCTTGTGCTATATAACCTCTGGGAAAATAAATTCTATTGATAGGGGGAGCATAGTGTTAGCTAAACCCACTCCCTGATGTTTGTTTTTTATGATGACAACACATTATTAATAAAAACACATGTGTGTACTATGTACTGTGTTATATACGCTTATGCTCACTGTGAAATTTGCATATGCATATTTGTGAACATATTGTGTTGATTGATGCATATTATTGTATTTATAAAGTGATCATATATGTTTATTCACAATACTTGTTTTGGAAATGGAAAAACCACATGCACAAAAGCATATCTGTATGACTTAATCGATTACAATGTTGTGATAATCAATTAAGGTCATCAGGCATCTTGAGCCTTAAATTGTGGCAAAACAACAACTTTTGAATCGATTACGTTAGTTGGTAAATCGATTAAAACTCGTGTGTTTGCACAAATATTTTTCAAGTGTGTTGTGATGTATTTTGAGAAGAAAAGTTGTCAAAAATATGTTAAGTGTTGAAACTTAATCGATTACATGGATTATGTATTCCATTAAGTCTGTTAGAGATTTGAAAATTGTTTCATGCTTGTCATAACTGTTTCAACGGTCATATTTTTAAATGTGTTGACTAAGCATTAAATTAAAATCGATTACATTAATTGAGCATTCAATTAATTGCTTTGATTGATGTTAATCTGTTACAAGTATTAAATGTAACCGATTAAATTAATAGGGTAATCAATTAAAATGCGTTAGACTTGACTTACACTATATATAGACGCATTGATTGAATTTTTGTAAGAAAATTGAGATTAACATTTTCATATCTGATACAGATTGAGTTGTGAAGGTTTATAGAGGTGATAAAATGCTCAAAGAAACAAGAATTTGATGCGGTGTACAAGTCTTGAAGGTTTCTTGAGAGACAAGATTGACTGATTTGAAGTGTCTGATCTTTCTACACAATTGAGGTGCTTGTTGTGTGATCAGGAGGAGATTCACAAATGTTGTGTGTTGTTGTTTCCCTGTGTGTGTTGCCAAGAAGAAGAACGATGAGTTCTTATACTTTGAGAGGGTTCTCAAAGGGGTGACTACAGGAGAGAATTATTCTTGCTGTAGTTTTTTTTTTTTTTTTGTATTTCGCTATATTAGATTAGTGAGTTAGAGAGGTGATTTACATTTTTACAGTGTGGTCGATGTAAAGCCCTTGTTGTAAAAACTTAGATCTTTATAGTGCAATTGGCTTTCAATCTCGGGTTGATTGAAAGGATATTGGATGTAGGTAGTTGAGGCCAAACTAGTATAAACTAAGAGTTTAAATTTTCTTCTTCCTATCTCTTTAAATTAATCGATTACATATTATCTTTATTCGATTAAGCATAATGTTACATTGCATACATTTTTGCTTGATATTCAAGAAAGGTTTAAAGACTCATACTATTTGCAAAAATGATTTCAAAAAGGAGTATTGTTATAAAACACCAATTTGTCCCCGCCCTCTTGGTGTTGAGAAACAAAACTCATCGTTTCTAACAAATTCCATAATCATATTTATTGGAAATCGATCTCGGTTGATCGTTGAATTTCGCACTTGACTCAAATTAATTTTGCAAATTAAGTGTAGTAACTAGGAAATGACTTTTATGTCGTCTCTCAAGGACCAAATTTTGGTTTTGTGATAGGATTAAACATGTAGTGGGGGGTTGAACAAATTGTGCAAACTAAACTTAACTGACTAAAACACAAATTAAAAACACTGATTAAGGACATGTTGGTTATTAATTCGACTACAATGCTTCTTGTTGAGATTGTTGATAAGGGAAACACTAGTTTAGCTAAACCTTAATCTCACAGTATTTTTGATTTTTGATGATGAGAATACATTATTAATCTCATGTATTGATATGTGTTACATGTTCAAATCTTTAATGTGTATGTATTCTTGAAGAACATGCTTGTGTTGATTTTGTATATATATGCATATTCATTGTCAACTGCATTCAATTTGGTTGGTCTGACTGCTACTATTTAGTTTTAACTGTCATAACTGTCTGGTTACAGTCGAATGTATTAGTAGCTAAGTCGACTACATGAGCGTTTGTTTCATAGAAAACTATAAATAAACGTGATTCTATAATTCACAGAGACTTTGGTTGTTTTGACATTTTCATTCTATTGTTTCAGATTTGATACTCGGTGAATCGCTCCAAGAACTCATCAAGAAGACCGTGGAGATCTATCTTGGATAGTTTCTTGACGAGCAAGGTTGTGGTAATAGAAAAGTTTGATCATACTGCACATTGAGGTGTACTAGAAACATGATCATCTACATCTCTCAATCTTTGGAAGATTGTGGTTGCCCTGTTGTGAATACAAGAAGAGGACGTGCTACGTTCTGGGATAACTTTGAGGATTTTCAAAGTTGACAAAGACTACATGAGAGGAGATATCTTGCTGCTGTTCTTTGGGTGTTTTATGCTTATATTTTGGTTAGAGGGTTAGAGAGGTGTTTTATATTTTAACGTGGAGGTCTCTATAGAAACCTTGTTGTAAAAACCTTGACCATTATAGTGCATCATTATCTGAGCTTATATCTGTTACATCATTTATAGCTGCATTACACATGTTTTTGATGAAGAAAACCACATGCGCTCTTATGAACTTATACTGTGTGGCATGGTTGCAAGTTTTAAGTCGACTTCATTATGAAGTAAGTCAATTAAGACTCGTGACCATGTACAGACTTTCAAAAGCAGTGTTGTGAGGGATTTTGCATTGAAAAGTTTTTCAAATTGTGCTGACATGCCTAAGTCGACTAAATGCTCAGTGGATCCGACTTAGTTAGTTGTTTTGTTTGAAATTATGTTATGTTGTGAACAATAACGACTATATTTCAAAAGTTAGTTATTGCATTGATGATAGTCCACTGTATTAAATGCAAAATCAGTTTGTTAGTTGTTGACTACTACTATTTGACTTAACTGTTACATCTGTCTGAGAACACTCGACTGTATTAGTAGCTTAGTCAACTACAAGAGCGTCTGATTTATAGAAAACTATAAATAGACGTGCCTCAGTTGATCACGAAGACTTTGAATAATCTAACACTTTCATTTGTGATTTACAGATCGTGATCTCTGAGAATTGGTCCAAAAACTCATCAAGAAGACCGTGGTGATCTATCTTTGAAGAGGTTCTTTGAAGGAGAAAGATTTTTGTGCTTATTGGTTGATCATACTCTGCACATTGTGGTGCTTGCTTGCTGATCAAGATTTCTCTCAATCTTTGTAAAGATTGTTGTTGTTGTACCTGTTGTGATTACAAAGGGTTGACTCGTGGAGTCTGGACACTTTGAGGATTGTTCAAAGTTGGTTGAAGATTGCAGAAGAGGGGATATCTTGGTTAGAGGGTTAGAGAGGTGTTTTATATTTTAACATGGAGGTCTCTTTAAAAACCTTGTTGTAAAAACCTTGACCATTATAGTGCATTTGCTTCCGGATTGTGGAAGGACACTAGATGTAGGCATTGAGGCCGAACCAGTACGAAAACCTGCGTTTCAATTTTTTATCCCTACTCTTTTACAATCAGTCGACTTTACTATTTTTGTAGTCTACTTAGTATTTTCCGCTACAACTAAAATTTTCATTCCTTGTGATTCAAGAAACTTTGAAAAGGATAACACTTTGCCAAAAAGATTTTAAAAAGACTCTAATTTTGAAACCTCACCAATTCACCCCCTTCTTGGTGTTGAGACGAAGCCTACATGTTTTCCAACAATTTGATAAACTAGTCAACTTTAGTTTTCTTTGAATCGACTATATTCTTGGAAATGGCTTCTAGTTTTCAAACCTTTGGTGAAGGTGCATCTACAAACATATCACCACTGTTTGTAGGTGAAAACTATCCTTTTTGGAAAATTCGAATGCAATTTTTTCTTGAATCCGTGAATAGAGGTATTTGGGATGCAACAGTAAAAGATCCTTTAGAGCCAACTCACATTGTCAATGGAAAAACTATTTTGAAAAATTTTTCTGAGCGGTCTCAAGATGAAAATAGAAAAGCATAATATGATGTTAAAGCTAGAAATATTATTTCCTCTACACTAACAATTGATGAATTTTTCAGGATATCTCAATGCAAAACTGCTAAGGATATGTGGGATTTTTTGGAAGCTACACATGAAGGCACTGATGAAGTGAAGAGAGCCAGAAATAATTCTTTGATTCAAGAGTACGAACTTTTCAGAATGAAGACTGGTGAAACAATATATGAAGTTCAAAAAAGGTTCACTCACATTGTCAACCATTTAATGGCTCTTGGAAAAGATTTTGACAAAAAGGAGATCAACATCAAAATTCTCAAAATTCTGAACAGAAACAGGCAACCAAAAGTTACAAAAATCTTTGAATCCAAGGATTTAATTAGCATGAACATGGCTACCTTGTTCGAGAAGCTAAGAGAGCACGAGCTAGAACTTGGAAGATATAAAGATGAGGAAGATATTGAAGAGAAAAAGTCCATAGCATTAAAAGTCACAAGCAAGAAAGCCTCAAAGATTGCACAATCAGAGGATGATTCAGATGTTGAAATGGAGAACAAGGAACTGATGTCTATGGTGGTAAGAAAATTCAATCGACTTATGAAAAATAATAGTCAACTTACTAACTATGCGGGTAATAGCAAAGCCAAGAAAGCTTTAAGAACAAAAGCAATTCAATGTTATGAATGCGGCAAAGAAGGACACCTCAAGCCAAATTTTCCATATCTGAAGCCGAAGCAGAAAGCCAACAAAAGGTTTCCTCAAGACAAGAACAAAAAGAAAAAAAGGAGCTTACATTGCCTGGGAAAACAGTGATTTAGATTCGTCAAGTGATGAAGATCTTGATCAAGAAGAGGAATCAAACATTTTCTTTATGGCTAGAACATCATTGGAAGACTATGACAGTGACACAAAGTTTGAGCAAGAACCAATTGAGGTAAAATATGACCTGTTGTTGGATGTTTTTCAAGAGATACATGTTGAAGCATTGTGACTAGAGTATAATGTTAATCAACTAAACTTTGAGAGAAAGGATGATGAGTATAGAATTAATAATCTTGTCAATGATAATAAAAAATTACAAAAGGAATTAGATGCTGCTTTATTATCTGCCAAAACTGTTATAACTGAGACGTATTACAGTTGAAAAGAAATGTGAAAAATCTCCTACTCATGGGGAACAAATAGATTACTTGACTAGAACGTTAGCTAAATTCACACAGGGTAAAGATAATTTGAATTTTGTTTTAAAGTCTTCAGGAAGAGCAATTTATAGGCAAGGAATTGGATATAAAGCTCAATCTGATAGAACCAATGCAAAGAAATTTACTGATTTAAGCAAACCTGTTAAGCATGCTTGCTTTTATTAGAATAGTATTGGTCATACAGTTAGAAAATTTTATTACAAAAAGGTTGGTGTTCCTAAAGACTTATACAGATGGATTCCTAAGGAACATCTAGCTGCAACTAACAATCAAGGACCTAAATTCAAATGGGTACCTGCATCCAAAAATCTGAATTGTTTTGTAGGTTAGCAACAGATGCAGTAAAGCGCAGTGAGAGCTCAAGGATGCACTAACATGATAATTTCAACTTTCTTGAGTGTCTAGAACTGGTAAGAAATATCATATTACTGCATCACGCATAAAACTTGTTTGAATGATGATGTATGTTTGTTTGAATGATTGGCTGATTGATTGTTTGATTGTTTAATGTGAAAATAATTTTTTCAACTATTAATCGACTTGATTATGAGCACAATCGATTATTTGTTGTTGTATGTGTTTCTCTGTTTTTTGAAAACTCTCTATCATACGATAGTCAACTTAGGATTTAATGAAATCGACTTTGTGTCTTTGTTTTTGGACTTTCCAAATTTGAAAATTTAAAATGGGCCTAGTCTTGGTAAAACTTGTTTCAATCCTTTATATATATGTTCATCATGACTAAAGTCGTAGCACACAAAACCCTAGAGAATTCTATTAAAGATACTTTGCATAATGACTTCTCCTCCTTCATCTAAGCGATCCAAAACCATTCCTTCATTTGAAAGAAATGCTAGTCCTTCAGGATGGATTAGTGATGGTGAAGCTAAAGAAAGATATTTATGTTGGAAGAAGGTTAAAGATGTTATAACACACAAATCAATTGATCTATCCTTATTTCGGAATGAAGGGTTTGTCTTTCCAAAGAAGATGTATGTTCAGGGTCTGTACACTTTTGTCCATATGATTGATGATTATTATCCAGATCTTGTCCAAGTAGTTTACAACAACGTCAAGCTTGTTGATGGCAACATTCATTCTCGCGTAAAAGGAGTGGACATTATTATTGATAATGATATGTGGCTACAAGTTGCAAGGATAAAGGATGAGAGTATACTATCACACCTACCTGATTGTTTGCAAAACAGATGGTCCAGAAAAACACAAATGTTTAAGGACTGCACGAGATACCCTGGGATATACAAAAAGGAAAAAGGTTTTTTGTACAAATAGCTGGATAAAGAAGAAAATGTTATTGCACACATAATTGGGCATATCTTGATTCCTAGAAGGCTTAATCTTATAAAACTAACTTCAGAAGATGTATATCTACTTAATGCTATCATGCTCAGGATTCCAACAAATTGAGTAGTTGTCTTCAAGTGGCATATTATTGATGTAGGTGTCAATGACTGGTGCAAACTATCCTATGGTGTGTTCATTAGCAAGATATTGTCTTTGAATGGGGTCAATCTCTCTGGTGAAAACAAGGTTACATGTAGCAAAGCAAATCAAATTAGAAAAGCAACTTTAACATGTATTGGGTTAAAGAGAACTGCTCTAGGATGGTCAAGGTGAAGGTAAACTACCTGGCTCTGATAGTAAACAAGAACTGCCATCTCCTAATTCTGAATTTGAAATATTTGTAGGAAAAAAAAATTAAGAAGGTCTTCAAAATAGTTAGTGTGATGAAGAAGTCTCTTATGGATATGAATGAGAAAATGAATGAGATCATCAAGCATTATGTGGAAAGTTCTACATCTACTAAAGGGAAAATGTTGACGAATCAAGTGAAGAAGATGCTTTAGAGTATTCCAAAACAGAATAGGGATTTTATGTCTGCAACACATTGTCATGAGTCTTGTTTGATGTTTTGACTTTGTTCTTAGTTATCTTTTGGTAATGGCTTAAATTGTCATTTTGTCTGTCTTTTACTATAGTTAATCAAAATGTATTATCTTTTGATAACATCAATGAAATCAGTCGTTTATGGTTTAATTCTATCTGCGTAATTTCTTGATTGAATCTGTTTGAATTGAATTTAAAATCGATTATGTGATTGATGAAGTTGATTATGCACATGTTTATTGTTACATTGATTCTTTTGCATACTCACTTCTTTACGGCATAATTTCTTGCATTATTGTGATTCTAAATTGCTTGATCTTCAAAAGATCTTGAAAGGTTTTGCAAGAAACATTGCCTTTGGACTTACTACTGGAGTTACTATTCATGGAGAGCAATGCAAAATCGATTGCAAATATTGAACAATCGATTATTGGCTTAACTGGGTTATGAATTCCATTTACTGGAATTTGGTTATTTTGATTTACTGATTCTATATCATATACAGTTTACTTTCAATATATCTCTGATCTTTAAATTGATTGATATATTTGTGAGATTGTTGATGATTGTATCTATGCTTGATTTAGTTTTTGCAATTCTAGTTCTGATACAATTCTGATACTTGCTTTTATATGCTCTGATATTTGTAAAAACTGCATTATGCATTTGCGTTTTGAATTTAAAACATGCATAATGATAGGGGGAGCATTACATGATAGTCTAGATTTTTTGCATGCCTACAATTTAGGGGGAGATTTTCTTTATCATGTGAATATCTGTGACAGGGGGAGAATCATTAATTGATTAATCTGTTTATGTTGATGCATCTCTATAAAAAAAATTTTAGCACATCATTATCATAGAGCATACCTTTTTTGTTAATGCACAAAGGGAGAGAAAGGTTGATTGTTTATTTTCTTGATACTTGATTGCTTGATTTTGTTACAGAGTAAATATGATGTCTGAGATATACTCTTTTGTTTGCTCTGATACGTTGATATATTGATAAAATCTTTAATCACATGCTTTGATATAGTTTGCTTTTAAGAGCTCTAATATAGTCTGATTAAATAATTGATTTTTTGGTTGTTATATACAAACACGGTTGTTTATTAATCATGGTTGTGCATCATCAAAAAAGGGGGATATAGTTGAGATTGTTCATAAGGGAAGCACCGATTTAGCTAAACCTTAATCTCACAGTATTTTTGGTTTTTGATGATGACAACACATTATTAATAACACATGTATTGATATGTGTTACATGTTTAAATCTTTACTGTGTATGTATTCTTGAAGAACATGTTTGTGTTGATTTTGTATATGTATGCATATTCACTATCTTTTTTACATGAGATATCATTTGTGATTGCATTACATATTTTTCAGAAAAGAAAACCACATGTACTTGGTTGAACTTATATTGTGTGGCAAAACTGCAAGTTTTAAGTCGACTTCATTATAAAGTAAGTCAATTAAAACTTTCAACAGACCCCCCCTCTTTTATCAACCTGGCATTCCTCCTCCCACCACAACAAACCCTCCTCATCCCCTTGTGATTATTACCCCAACTCCTCCCCCAATGATTGTTACACCAACTCCTCCCTCCACATGAAACCCTACTTTTATACCTTCCTCATCTTCTATACCATCTTATGAGACTACCACAACATCTGCTAATCCAGATTCAATTGGTGATGGCGTTGGCCCAACAGTCCATGATCGACCATGGATTGAGCCTTATGGTCAAGGGTAATACCCAAATCCCTAACCAATTTTGATGTTTAAAGTTTTCCTCAACTCAAATGACTTTTATTTCTTTATTTGCAAGTTTCTTCCATCCAGGTTGCTTCTCAGGCCATCACACGATCAATTAAGCAACAATTTCGGAGTTTGTGGCCTACTTGGGGAGTAATACCTCCATAGGACAAACAATCATTCTGGCAGCGTTTTAAGGTGAACAACCCATCAAACTAATTCTGATTTTTATTTTAGTATGTTAATTCAAAATCATAACATAGTACTCTAATTAATCAATGTTTGTATCCTTTGTTGTTATAGATGAAGGTGTAGTGGAAACCTAAACATGAAACCCAAATTTAAAGAAATTTCAACATTAAAGCATCCCATAGGCAGTTAGAGATCTTTATATATGCTCGCAATGCAAGGGAGCACGCTTATTGGCTTGGCGAGCACATATGAAACTCTTTACTGGCTCATTGGAATTCAGTAGAGTTTCGCAATAACTATGTTACTGCCCATATTAACAGAGTTTAGAAAAGGGTGGGACCCTACATACAAGTGGATCGATCAAGATTCATGAACATGTCATTCTCATGGTAAACCTTCATTACTTTTGTATTTGCTTCATATAACTTATGTATTTTATATATTATGTACATATATAACTCCATATACTGTTAAAGGCATAGGAGCGGGGACAGGCAGTCTATGTTGATGAGGTTTTTACACAGACTCATGTTCATAACGAAACTAGTCAATTTATTGATGAAAGGTCTCGGAAGACTCATGTAAGCAAACATTGTTACTATTAATTGCTTTAAACTTTTTCCTTATGTTACTATATCATTCAACTCTGGAATTTGGTTATTCTTTCATTAATGGCTTATTCTTGATATCTGTTATTATCTCTTATTTAAATTGATTTTTACATATCATATTTGAGATAATATTGTGAGATTGTTGATTGTATCATTGCATGACTAAACTTTTTGTTATCCTGTCTTTGATATAACTTTGTGCATACTGTTAGTATAATATGTGATACATTGCATTATGCATATGTACTAGTTCTGATATCTATGCATAATGACAGGAGGAGTATTACATTTTACACATTTTTCACTCTCATGCCTGCATTTCAGGGGGAGTTATCATTTACATTTGATTAAACATGGGGGAGAAGTCATTTTCATGTAATTGAGAGAGCATCAATGCATCTTATAAATTGCATATTTTTTTTTTATGTATCTCTGTTTGAAATATCAGCAAAATATTTAGAGCATACCTTTTTTGCTAATGCACAAAGGGGGAGAAATTTATGTATGCTTTATGAAATGGGGAGAATTGTTATTCTATTTCATATCCTGCTTGATATTTGTTGCTGTTTTAATTTTGTTACATGCAGAGTACTTAAATGTTCTAACTGTAATATATCTTTTGTTACTCTGTGTTGTGTTGAAATGTGCAAACATGGTTGGTTATTAATAATGGTTGTGCATCATCAAAAAAGGGGGAGATTGTTGAGATTGTTGACAACATAATTTCTATATCAATCTAGTTTTTTATGATGACAACACATTACTTAATAACAAGCACATGTTGTTACTATATTACATGTTCTTATGCTGATTAATTGTGTTATCTGTTGAACATGTTTATGAATTGTGTTACATGTTCCTACGTAGATTGATTGATATATATATATATATATATATATATATATATATATATATATATATATATATATATATGGAACATCTTTATATGCTTTATGTGCTATGTGCAAATGCATCTTTACAAATGTTTTACTACACATGTTTCAAAGCTGAAAACCACAAACACTTTTATGAACTTATTATTGTGCGACAAAGTTATAGTGAAGTCTGTTGAGATTGTTGACAACACAAACTTTATATCAAACTGGTTTTTGATTATGACAACACACTGCTTAATAACAATACATATGTTCCAATGTTACATGTTCAGCTGATATACTTTACTGATTTGAACAATGGTTGTGTTGAACATGTTTTGTTGTTTTGCATGTATGTTCCTATGATTGATTATGTGTTACATGTATGGAACATGCTTGTATTGAAATGTGTGTTAAAATGTTTGATTACTTTTGCACATTTCTGAAGAAAAGATCACAAGCACTTTTATGAACTTATATTTGTTGTGACAAAGGTCTGGTTTAGTCGACTACAATGGGAATAGATTTGACTAAGCTAAAATCTTTGTATAGATTTTGTGAACACGTGCTTGATGAGATTTTGAGTTCAAAAGAATTTCAAAGTGATTTTTCATGTGTCATTCGACAGTGTGAAACACTCATTGGACTGTATTGCTGTTTATTTTGGAATTATGTTATGCCTACTTGCTTCAACGGCTATATTTTCAAAAGTTATAGTTAGGATTGACTAACTGGGTCAACTGTCATGAATGTGCATTGATTTGGTTGACTGAGGAGCCTCTGTGTTGATTGTCTGTTATAACTGTTTTAATACAGTCGACTAGATTAGTAGGCTATTCGACTGAGACTGACAGGAAAACTATAAATAGAACAGAACACGATTTGTTTTGAGACTTTTGTGATCTAACATTTTCATTGTCTTGTTTTAGAGAAAATTCTTAGTTTAGGAAGCTCCAAGAATTCTCCAAGAAGACGGTGGTGATCTTTCTTGAGAGAGATTTAGATTGAGGAGTCAATTGCGCATACTGTTTGATCAACATCTGCACAAAGAAGGTGCTTCTGGTTTGATCTTGAAGGCTTGGCATCCTATGAAGACTGTTGTATTTGACTGAAGGCTTGGCAACCTGTGAAGTGTGCTGTGATAGGCTTGGCAACCTATGAAGCATGTTGTGATAGGCTTGGCATTCTATGAAGAGTGCTGGTGACACGTTGAGGATTGTTGGCCGAACCAGTATAAAAACCAGTGTTTGATTTTCTCTTCCCTGCACTCTTTATTTCAGTCGACTATATCTGTTAAGCAGTCAACTACGTTTTTTCGCTGCACTGAAATTTTTCATTACTTACATTTCAAGGAAAGATCAAAAGCTTTGAATTTTCATACCAAGATTGTGAAAAGATTTTGTTTTTGAACTAACACCAATTCAGCCCCCTCTTGGTGTAAAACGAAGCCAACCTGTTTCCTAACAAAGTCGAATACATTACTAGTGGATTCGACTATGCTAAAATCTTTGTACAGATTTTGAGAATCGATGTTGTGTGATATTTTTATAAGAAAAGAATTTCAAAACGTTTTACATGTTGATAGTCGACTATGTGCGCAACACATTTGACTGTATCTGTTGTCTGATTTGAAATTTTGTTATGCTCTTGCACTCTAACGACTATATTTTTCAAAGTTAGTTGAGCATTGATGACTTCGTCAACTGTATTAAATGTGTTTTATTTTTGGTTGACTGTATGCTACATGGTTGACTGTTCTGTTATAACTGCCATAATTAAGTCGATTGTATTAGTAGCGTATTCGACTGAGAATGTGTCTGATTAACAGAAATCTATAAATAGGTTGAACACAATTTGTTCAGAAGACTTTTGATGATCGAAAAATTTCATTTCTATTTCAGATTGAATTCTCTAAGCTCCAAGAATTCTCCAAGAAGACGGTGGTGATCTTTCTTGAAAGAGATTCTTAAGGGAGATTTTTTGCGCTCACATTGATTGATCAAAATTTGCACCAAGAAGGTGTTCTGTGTTTGATCACGTTAGGCTTGGCATCCTTGAAGACTGCTAAATTGATTTTTCAGCTTGGCATCCGTGAAGACTGCTGGTTTTGGACCTGTTGTGATACAAGGGGATAGTTCATTCTGACGATTGTTCAGAGTGGTTAGCAGATTGCAGAAGAGGGGATTCTTGCTACAAGTCTTGCTGGTTTTCTTCCTATAGTTTGGTTTTGGGTTAGAGAGGAGATTTATATTTTTGACGTGGAGGTCTTCTATAAATTCCTTATTGTAAAAGCCGCAACCATTATAGTGCATTTGCTTCCTGGGTTGGAAGGACACTGATGTAGGCATTGTTGGCCGAACCAGTACAAAAACCTGTGTTTGATTTTCTCTATCCCTTCTCTTTTACTTTACAGTCGACTTTAAGTTTCACGCAGTCAACTACGTTTTTTCGCTGCTTACAAATTTTCATTACTTGCATTTCAAGAAAGTTCAAAAAATTTCATACTTTGTTTTCAAGATTGCGAAAAGAAGTTATTTTTGAAACAACACCAATTCGCCCCCCTCTTGGTGTAGAAAAGAAGCCTACCTGTTTTCCAACACTTCTAACATTATGTTTTATCTTTTACACTTCCTCATGTGTTACAAACATATAGTAATACTTGGTCTAGAGGAACATGTTTTATTTCTTAACTTTGAAAATCAATATGTAATGTGATATTGTTTATTGCACCAGTGATTGGATTATTGTGGGATGCATATTTTGCAAGTCTTTCTGCAGGTTTGATTGTGTAGGTGGATAACAAATAGAAATGGCATTTGATTTTACCAGGTACTTTCCTTCAATAATTACCGACGACCTTTTTCTTTCAATAATTACCAACAAAACGATGACCTTTTTCGTCAGTAATTACCAACAGCCTAATCTTCCGATAATTACTGATGACCAATATTCGTCAGTAATCATTACCGACAAAGGTATTACTGACGAAAATGTGACTATCGATAATCTGTCAAAAATATAGTATTACTGACTGATTTTAGCCATTTCCAATGGATTATGTCCATCGATAATCCTAATTTTTGTTAGTGATTCAACATAAAATAGCAAAAAATGTCTCACACATCAACATAAACCATTGTAGAATAGAGTAAAATATATATATATATATATATATATATATATATATATATATATATATATATATTTCAAATTTATAATATAATAAATAATTAAAATATGTAATATTATAATTATAAATAAATAGTTTGAATTTTAATATCTTATAAAATAAACTAATTTAATATTAAAAAATATATTGAATTACTTAAATTTATTCTATATTTTTAAATTAATATGTAATATATAATAACTAAATATAAATAAACTTTATTTTTAAAATAACTTCAATAATTAAAATAAAATCATTAAAATAGTTAGATTTTATTTTAAATTAATTTTAAATATAGAATATTATAATTTTATCAAATTGAAACAATTTTTTTATCTTTACACACCCATCAAAATACTCACAAATTTTCAGAAACTTTTATCTCATTTTTATTTACTTTTCACCCCTTTTCATTAATCCAACAACCTAATTTTTCACTTTTTCCCCCCTTCAAATCTATCCTTTTCAACTTTCTGAAACTCATCAGATCAAATAAAATCTAAGTAACGAAGTCTATGTCACATGAACAAATATCAGCCATTTTGCTACCTTATATTATAAATTGCTTACAGATAATGCGCTCTTTTCATGATGTGAAACTTAATGAGAACATCATGGTAGTATTGACATTTTTATTTTCAATTTTTTACAGAAAATTACAATAAGAACTAGAAAAATAATATTTTAGAATGTTATGAATATATTATTAGTAATATTAATAACTATATTATTTCTGATTAAAAAAATAAACTTTAATTGTTTAAATCTCGTAGTTTCATTTTTTATTTTTAATTAAGTTGACTCCAAGACAAATCTTATGAAATTTTAATTGTTGTTAAATATAAAGGTCAACTTTTGTTTATTCCACAAATTTATAAATGAAATTAGTTAACAAGTATAATAATTCAAAACATAAATTAATTAGTAATGAAAAAATTACATAAAAGCATAAAATTTCATGAGTTGAATTAACAATTTCCTATCATCAATAATCAAATTGATCGACATTAATATTTTAAAAGATCACATTGCTGTTTTACTTTAACGAAAACTGAAACGAGTGATGTACGTCGGTCATTCATGTTCATCACAATTAGGCAGATGGAAAATCAAAGTTTGATTAGTCATGTGCTGACTCATTAATTTGACTCCGACAAAAGATGTTTCCAACTGACCAATCTCTCAAATGTCATCATGATTTTCTTCGTGGGAAAGAAAAATAATTTATATATAAATTTATATATATTGCTGTAAATTATTATAAAGAGTTATATTTTATCTTTAAATTAAGATATAAAATATTTAATCAAGTACTTATCATTTTTAACGAGCAACATATAGAATATTTTCAAGTGAGAAACAAAATTCTGTAATTGACTATTGATCATAATATAATATTTATATTATTTGTGGAAAAAGATATATTTGATGATTTTTATAAAAATATAAAGATAAAATATTTTATAATTTAATTTAAAAATACAATATATTTTTCATAATAATTTAAAATAAAAAATATATTTAACCCGTATTCATAAAAATACACAAAATTCCCGATTTCAAATCACATAGTTCCTAAAAATAGAAACACTATGATTCAATATTATCAATGCAAGTAGATGAATTGAATAAAAAATAATTTGTATCAAATATAGAAAGTTTCAATACATATATTACTTTCTTTCTTTTCTAGTGCACTCTTTCGTGTTTATCATATCTGGTATTTATATTGTTGTCCATTGAATGATGGCATTTCTTTCACATCACATCACTTGATAATTTATAAGGTGAGCATTACCTTTGTTTGGGGCCTCTTTATATATTCACTATCACTTCTTTAGTTTCTTCCCATAAAACTTTGGTTGGGTTTGTTTACTTTTATCATTATGGCATGTTTGAGAACATTATACCTTGTCCTTCTCTTCACGTCGATTCTCATCTGCCAAGAAGCTCGTCTTCTACCACCTTCCACATTCTCAAGCACAAATCAAAGCCATAATAATGCATTTGCAGCAAAGAGCTCCAAAACAAAACAGCTTTTGAAGGAACTTTTGCTAAGGAAGCAATTGATAGATAAAGATTATTATGAGCCTAATCGACTCAGTCCAGGTGGTCCAGACCCTTCTCATCACTGATCAATGTGTTCAAATTAGCGGCTTATAGATTTATGTGCATTAGAAATTCAAGGTGAGTGTTGTTTAGAATCTAAGTACGAGTTTAAGTAGCATATTGAATATAAATGAGAAAATAGAACATTGATTTATTAACTTATTTTTGGGTAGAAAGTGGCATGAATTTTTTATATATATAGATTTCGATGTTATTCATATTTGTGTAATCTATAAGTGAATTTCTTTTTTTTATAGACTCAACAGTTATATCATAACTGAGTATTCATAGTTTATTCGTTCTGAATTTGATAATCTTTCTCAGAAATACTTCTGTAATGTGAAGACTAAAAGAAAAAAAAATGTATTATTTTTTCCAAAAAAATATATTTAACCTTATTCCCAAATATCATTAATTCTTCCTGGATTACGGTTTCTTTGGAACTTTAATTTTTTTAAGATATATAGGTTGGTTAGAGTACTATCCATGTGATTTCGTTTGAGTTTCTTATGTTAGAAGGGTAATCATATTTATGAGTTTCAAAGGGTGAAAGATTCTCTAACCTTCGGTATTGTTGGGTGTTTTGGGAATCTTTTCTTATTTGAAAAGTAGAGTTAAAAGTCTAAAGTTTTATCTCCTTTATTTATTGAAATGGAGATGGGTATGAGAGATTCATCTGTGGAAACAACTCAAACAAAGATACAGGGGAGAAAATTATTATAATATTTCAGATTTTTAAATTGTATTTAGGAATTTCTGTCAAGCTCATGATAGATTGTATTCGGGAATTCGTTATTCGACTAATTTGGGAACAACAAATTTGTAAAGGTGATTTTTTGTTTTCAAAGGTTAGATCACTTATCAAAAGTATGAAGAGGGATAAATAAAAGTAGCACCGACCATCCTATTTTTTTAATTTTTCGTCCTCTTTTTTACTTTTGATTATTGTTGTTTTATTTAAGGTATGTTCACATCGGTGAAATACACTGTTCAAGAAAAAAAGCCAGAAATAATTTGCGAGATTGATTATGTTCGTTTCGGTTGATTTGTGAAAATTTGTGATGATGGAATTACGATGATTTGCGAGATATGTTCTTTTTTATCTCCTCGCTATCAAGGAGACTTAATAAGGTAAGCAAGAAAATGTATAAAAGGAAAGTAGAAATGAATGCTATGAAGATGCAAATGACACTTAAGAGTCACTTAACAAACTGATAACGGTCTAAAAATCGTTATTTTTATACTTAATTTGATATCAAAACACACTCTTTATGGCTTATAATGAGCTTAAAATCAAGTAAAACACTTAGTTGAGTGATGAGAGAGTCAAAAGTTGGTTTTACAGATATTATGCTTGTTTTTACATTGTTTTGCAAGGTTTTGATGAGAATTGAAGAAAGAAGTAAATCAAGGTGGACTTAGACTCGTGAAACATGAAGAAAAAGGATGAAAAGAAGAGTCGAAGGGATCGCTGAGCGTCCAGGACGATTAGGGGCAAACCGCTCAGTGGTAAAACTGGTCCAACGGCTAAAGGAGAAACCGTTGAGCAGTTTACTTAGGTGCCTGAGCGGTTGTCTATTTTTATTAGCTCAGATTCTGTAATCTTTCTGTTATCTTTTTGGTCTATAAATAGACCCAGTGCGAATCAAAACTTGATCTTTTGGCAGAGAGAAACGTCCAGAGCTGTTCCACACACCTTGGAGGAGGTTCCTTGGATGCTTAGGCTCCAAACTACCAAGTTTAGGGTTATTTCTTTCATCTTTCATTATATTTAATCTAGATTCACCATGATTATGGTGAACTAAACCCTAGGTTGTTGGGGAACAATGTAATCTTTTGAAACTCTCTTATATNTCTTTCATTATATTTAATCTAGATTCACCATGATTATGGTGAACTAAACCCTAGGTTGTTGGGGAACAATGTAATCTTTTGAAACTCTCTTATATCAAAATTATTATCTTCTTTATATGTTTGCATATGCTTATCTTTATTAATTGTTGGGTTCCTTACCTTTGCTTAATGCTTTTATCGTTTAACTCATTCGATAAATGTTGTTTGTCTTTATTGATACGGGAACATACAGTAATGTCATGAACTGGGGGGAATTCCTTGATTATGCTAATACTGCCTAGGAATAGGGGTAGGATGATCAATTGTATTTTGCTTATGTTTATCATGCATTATTAGTTACTAGGGGAGGCTAGGAATAGCAAGCCGGTAATTAGTAATAGGCTCTTTTTGCCAAGGAATTTGGTTAAGGGTAGACCAAGAAAGTTTGCATGACAATATGATAAATAAGCGAATTAGATAAGAAAAGTAGATATAAGAGGGTGAATAAGATGAAATTGTAAACCCCAACAACTTCATTCATTCACAGTTTCTTTTAGCCAATTGATTCACTGCATCTTGCATGTTTACTTTTGTCCTGCATACAAAACCTAAAATTTAATTCTTTTCTCAAGTCTTATATGCAATTGGTTTACATGAAAGTTAAGGCCTAAGAGTCCTTTGGGAAACGATACTTGGACTTACCCATTTTATATTACTTGATAACGATCTGGTACACTTGCCAGGGACTTAACANAGTTAAGGCCTAAGAGTCCTTTGGGAAACGATACTTGGACTTACCCATTTTATATTACTTGATAACGATCTGGTACACTTGCCAGGGACTTAACAAGTTTTTGGCGCCGTTGCTGGGGACTCGTGGTTTAACTTATCTAGTAGTGTAAACTGATTAACTTTGACTTGATTGTATATATTTTGTTTTTATCTTTTTATTTTTTTATATTTTTTTATTTTTTATTTTTTATTTTTTATATAAAAGTGCTACTAGGGTTTGTGTTTCTTGTGCATGCAACAGGAGACTAGACATACTAGGAGCAAGAAAAATACACAACCTCTTTTTGAAGGCTTAAGTGAGACAAGGGAAAGAAGGAGAGTCAGACGCCCATCTAGGGATTTGTTTCCTTCTCCTGACAGATTACTATCACCTTCACAAGTTCGAAGAGCAAAGGAGATGGCTGAAGAAACTCCTCCAAGACGCACTCTTGCAGACCAATCTAATGTTGCTGGCCCTTTCCATTTTAACAGCATAGCCATGCCTACGAATCAAACGACTAACATGGTGATGAATCCAGCGCTTATACACCTGGTGCAAAGCAACCAGTTTCACGGCTTGTCAAATGAGAACCCATATGACCATTTGACAACGTTTAGTGAAATTTGCAATACATTAAAGATGACAGGTGTATGAGATGAAAGAGTGAAGCTTAGCTTGTTCCCATTTTCATTGGGAGGCAATGCTAAGACGTGGCTTAATTCCTTTCCTGAAGGGACGTTTACAACATGGGAGACTGTGGCAACCAAGTTTGTCAATAAATATTTTCCACAGTCTAAAGTTACTCAAGGAAGACTGGAGATCTCATCATTCAAGCAAGGCATGGAAGAGACTTTAGGTCAAGCCTGGGAAAGATTTAAAGGCCTACTCAGGAAGACACCAGTCCACGGGTTTGACAAGACAACCCTAGTTCTTGCTTACCTAGGTGGTCTGAACATGCAATCTAAGATGATGTTGGATGCCTCAGTTGTAGGTGATATTAAACAGAAGATTGAAGATGAAGCCTATGACTTGATAGAGAGTATGACAGTTAATGAGCAAGAAGCATTTAGTGAAAAGGGCGCACCTACACAGAAGAGAGAAGTCTTGCACTTGCCTGTAGATGATGCCATGCTAGCTCAGAATCATCTTTTGACCCAAAAGCTAGATACATTGACAAAGATCCTCTCACAACTTCCAAAGGAGATTTGTAATGTCTCCCAAACGCAACAACTATGTGATTTTTGTGGTGGTGACCATATCATTGGTCAATGTGCTTTACCAGAGGAGATGCAACAGGAAGCAAACTACATGGGGAATCAGTTCCAGTACAGGCAAGGGAACTTCAACCAAGGCAATCCTAGCCAAGGTTGGAAGAACCATCCGAGTATTTGTCAACAACGGAATAACCCATCAGGGCAAACAAGAGGCTTTAGGCAGCAGCAACCTTCACCTATGTGGCAACAGGTTACTCATATGACAGAGTTTGTCAAAGACCTAAATGATAGATTTGACAAATTCTTGAAGGTTTATGAGTCCAATCAAGCAAGTGACCAAGCTAGTTTCATATCACTGGAGATGCAAATTGGACAGTTGTCAAAAGGGATAGAAACCACTGAGAAGAACCAATTTAGGGCTAACACTAATGTTAACCCTAAGGAGGAATGCAAAGTTGTTGTAACAAGGAGTAAAAGAAAAGTTGAAAGAGAATTTGTGGAGATTGGAAGCAGTGATGAGGAAGAGGAGGAAAGAGAAATCATTGAGATAAGCAGCAATAAAGGTGAGGAAGAAGAGGAAGCGAGATTTAGTCACAATGGGCAAAACAGAGAAACTTATAACCAAGTGATTGTGGTGCCTTCAGTAATTCAATAGATCCCTGCAAGGATGAAATATTATCTTGGAGATATAGTAGATTTAGATGAAGATGAAGATGAGCAGGAATTTGAAATTCAACCTCCAAAGAAGAATTATCCGCCTAAGGTAAAAGATCCAGGTTGTTTGACTCTTTCATGTGTTTTGAATGATTTTGATGTAGGAGGAGCAAAGATAGACTCTAGATCTAGCATTAATATGATGCCCAAGCATTTCTTGAGAAAAATTGGAGGGCTAACATTAAAACCGTCTAATCTTACTGTGACGGTGGCGGATGATTCCACTAAAAAGCCACTTGGTATGGTGGAAAATGTGGTTGTGCGTGTGGAGCAGTTGGAATTTTTAGTGGACTTTATTATAGTCATGGGCATGGAAGACGAAGAGAGGATTCCAATGATTCTTGGAAGACCTTTCATGGCTACTTCGAAGATGCTTATTAGTGTCCATGATGGAAGAATCATGATGAGAGACAAAGAGAATGTGCTCTTGCACACTAGCTCTAAAGAAAACAATGTTAGAGTAAAGAAAAGAGCCAAACATAGAAAGTCCAGAAGGGAAGCTACATCAGATGATAGCACAACAGGTACCGATTCTAACAGTTGTAATGTTTTACAGGTACCTAAAGAGGAGGAGGTTGATAAAGGAGAGACAATTCACTCTGAAGATACACCACTTCCACGAGGTTCACAGGTAAGATTCAAGAATCGGAAGTGGATTGTTAACAAGATCAAAGAAGGTGGAAAGGTGGAGATCAGAAGACCATATACTAAAGCCATCAGAAGAGTGGATAGAAGGCAATTAATGAGTTAGGTAGATGAAAACCCTAACCGGGATGGAAAGACTTGATTATATCTGAGTTAATCCCACTTTGTGTAAAACATTTTTAGTTTTAGGTTTATTTGATTTTGGACATGTAACTTATTAGATTTTTAAACACTTTTGGGTAGCATCTACTGAGGGATGCTAAAAACTTTATGTATCTACTTAAGGATACAGGTAAGCACACCTAGTGAAGGGTGTTGGAAGGGTAAGCACTTACTGATGAGTGCTAGGCAGGTTTGGGTTAGGCTCGTGACGTTAAACAAATGCTACTTGGGAGGCAACCCAATTGATTATATCTGTTTTTAACTCTGTGTTAAGTGCATTGCATGTTTTGATGATGCATCTGAGAGGGGAAAGGCATATGATTGAAAAATTGAAGGTTGAAATTGAATGCTACAGGGTGAGATTTATCAAAAGCAAGCAAAGAAGAAGAAGAGAAAATTACCGCAAACCGTTGAGCGGTTGCGGCATGTTTTAGGCTCGGGCTTTCTTAAAGCTGAGCGGTTTTTAAGTTCACTTTAAAACTTCTTCTTTGCAGTCTGCCTGAGCGATCTCCCTAAGCTCTAGCACTCCTCTTTCACTTTCAAGAGCTTTTTAGAGAGATTTCCCCACTCTCTCATCTCCCACTCACCAAAATCTCACTTTTTCACCATTGTTTTGTCAAAGTTTGGGTTTTTGGTTGAGGGTTTTGCATTGGAGAGGGCATTCATCATCAATTTTAGCAAGCATTCAAAGTCTCCACTCAAGTAAGTATGCAATTTCAATTTCTAGGGTTTCTATTTAGAATTTGTTGAAGAACATGCTTAGGAACATGATAAATTACGGCTTTTGATTTCTATGCATGATTTGATAAAATAGAAGCCGTTTGAACTGATTGAATTACATGAAATTGATCTGGAATGGTAAAATAGGTGTTAAAGTGGAGATTAGGACCTTTAAAATAGGGTTTTTGAAAAACTCAGTTGAAAACCGCTGAGCGGTCTCCCTTACCGTTGAGCTGAATTCAACAGTTTTGGGGTTTTTGGTTTTTTGGATGCTTGGCTGCTGAGGGGCCCTGTTTTTACCTCAGTACTGGACTATATGTGTTCTGGACATTGAATTGATGATGTACTAACCTCTAATAATGATGTTTCTATGAATTTTATGCCAACGCCCTAACCACATATCCTGCACCAGCTAGCATTGAGTTGGTGAAGGAATTTTATGCCAACGCCCTGACCAGAAGAGGAGTATCAGTTTGGAGGTATATAAGTTACGTGAGGGGACAGTTGGACAGATACCACCCTGACACCATCAACACCTTCCTAGGGACTGAGTGGCCAGGAGAGCAGTTTAGGTATGCTCATATTCTAGGGGAGCATAGGGATTACGAAGACATTGAGAGAGTGATGTGTATCCCTGGGAGACACTTTTAGAGGAACCCTAATGAAGCGCCAGTCAACATCCTTAGGGAAGATTTGGCTCCCTAGCCAAGTACTAGATGACATTCACTCATGCCAACATACAGCCATGCTCTCATGTCTCCGACATCACGATGCATCGGATTCTTGTCATCTATTGCATGTTGAGGCAGATGGATGTTAACGTTGGCAAGATTATCGCCTACGAGATTCAGAGCTGCGCTACTACTGTGAGTAGCAGGACACCACTGGGACATCCATCCTTGATCACATACTTCTGCCAGCAGGCCAGAGTGGACACTGTAGTTCCACCTTATGAGAGGCCGAGGAGAGCTATTGATGCCTCCTATTATCGTCAGTATTATGGAGGTGATGAGTCAGCCGGAGCAGTCCCTAGGAGACATCCTAGGAGGGTAGCAACACAGTAGGAGGACGTACCTACAGATGCACAAGCGCGATATGTTGAGCCTTTCTAGATGAGGGACATGTATATGTCCATGATGGAGGCGAGGATGGAGTCTCTCCGTAGAGGGCAAGTGGCCACTGCTGAGATGATTATAGGACTTTATGACATGCCACCAGTGCACAGGTGGACTATGGATGAGTTCCATAGTGCGATGGCTTGGCCTTAGGAGCAGGCACAGGGCAGTAGGTCTGGAGCAGTTGGAGCATCAGACAGAGATGAAGATGATGATGATTTTTGAGGATGCTTAGGAGAGGGATGAATACGACTCGGATGATGACTTGCGCTGAGGGCATCTACTGATGGATGCCAACACTTGGACATGGGTTTTTCTTTTTTTCTTTTGTACTTTGGATTTGTAGTATAAGAGAATTTTATTTTTGTTTCTATGCTTGGCTTGTACACTGATTCTGATGATGGTTTGATTTTATATTGCATGATGAGTTATTCATTGATGATGATTGATTGTGGATGATGATTGAGAATGTGTGTATGCTGATATCCAGGTGAATGGTTCATTAACTGTGTGAACAGATGTGTAAGTGGTTTATGATTGTGATTGTGATGTTAAGCAGGATACATGAATGATAAGTGAGAAAGTATGTTGTGTAAGGTATTGAGCTCCAGAGTTTTTATTGATGTATATATTGTTCACAGGGAATCATGAATGATATTGCCTTAGTCTTGATAATTGATTGAATTGCATGTTTATGTTATATGATCAAGGCCATGCTTGGAAGCCCTCACTTAGCCAAATTTTCGCCCAAAGTGTTTTAAATGATATACCCTTTTTGAACATTGCCCTTAAACAGGATGAAAACCCGATTTACCTTGAGTTGGGTTGAGAATAATTGTATGAAAAGGTTTAAGTTTGATGCTGTATGGGGAAAGTTGAAAGGCAAAAAGAAAAAGCATTGAGCTCAAAGGTTGAAAAAGAAAAATGCATGAGAAAAAGAAAGGAAAAGAAGAAAAGAAAAAGCATGTAAAGTCAGCTCAATGTAAAAATAAAAGAAAAAGGGAAGAAGTTGGGAATGAGTGAGATTGGTTAAAAAGAGAACGTGCTTGAACTTTGAATGATAATATAGCTCTCTTAACTCAAGGATTTTGTATTCCAGAAAAACCAATTTTTCTTGATAGCCCAGCCTCATTACAAGCCTTGGAAAAGTCTTTGTGATGACATTTCCATGTGAGGATTTTGATTGTTTTAGATGAATGACAATATTGTTTTATGTGACATGTGAACAATAGAGAGTGGAGTGACCTCCTAAACACTTGAGTGATTGAGTGAAACACTTGCTTGGTGAGAATTGTTGAAATCCATGTTTACATCTATGCTTAGTGGATTAATCATTCATGAATAAAACATCTGTTGGGAAAGAGTTGATTATGTGAACTGAATTGGATTGAAAACATGCATGCATCTTTATAGGATTCCAATGAAAATTTGAATTGTATAATAACTTGTTATGAGAAAAAGGAATTTTGAAAAGTGTTGAACTATTTGATGAAGAATTGGAAAGCCAAGTTTTGTCTTGTTTGCTTGAGGACAAGCAAAGTTCTAAGTTTGAGGTTGTGATAACGGTCTAAAAAATGTTATTTTCATACTTAAATTTGATATCAAAACACACCCTTTATGGCTTAGAATGAGCTTAAAATCAAGTAAAACACTTAGTTGAGTCATGAGAGAGTCAAACGTTGGTTTTAGAGATATTATGCTTGTTGGTTTTAGAGATATTATGCTTGTTTTTACATTGTTTTGCAGGGTTTTGATGAGAATTGAAGAAGGAAGTAAATCAAGGTGGACTTAGACTCATGAAAGATGAAGAAAAAGGATGAAAAGAAGAGTCAAAGGGACCGTTGAGCGATAGAATGGACCGCTGAGCGTCCAGGACGATTAGGGGAAACTGTTGAGCGGTTTACTTAGGCGCCTGAGCGGTTGTCTGTTTTTTTAGCTTGGATTCTGTAATCTTTCTATTATCTTTTTGGTCTATAAATAGACTCAGTGCGAATCAAAACTTCATCTTTTGGAAGAGAGAAACGTCCAGAGTTGTTCCACACACCTTGGAGGAGGTTCCTTGGATGCTTAGGCTCCAATCTACGAAGTTTAGGGTTTATTCTTCAATTCTTTCATTATATTTAATCTAGATTCACCATGATTATGGTGAACTAAACCCT
>NC_028352.1:16483681-16523248 GCF_000741045.1 Vigna radiata var. radiata | reverse complement strand
AGTTAAGGCCTAAGAGTCCTTTGGGAAACGATACTTGGACTTACCCATTTTATATTACTTGATAACGATCTGGTACACTTGCCAGGGACTTAACACACACCTTCGCTTCTGTTGATAGGGGGAGGACATCATTAACTACCAATTCTTGTGATATTTGTTTTTTATGATGAAAAACATTATTAATAAAAACACATATAATTGTATTGTGTTATGTGTTATATGTGTTTATGCTTATTGTGACGTATGGATTACGTTAGTTGGTAAATCGATTAAAACTTATGTGTTTGCACATATCTTGTTCAAATGTTCTGTGATGAGTTTTAAAAAGAAAAGTTTTCAAAAATCTGCTAAGCGTTGAAGCTTAATCGATTACATGGATTATGTATTCAATTAAGTCTGTTAAGACTTGGAAACTGATTTGTGTTTGTCATAATTGTTATAACGGTCATATTTTTAAATGTGTTGACTAAGCATTTTGTTAAGATTTTTGATAAGGGAAGCACTAGTGTAGCCAAACCTTACAATCTTAGAGTTTCTGGTTTCTTATGATGACAACACATTATCAATAATAGCATGAGTTGTTATGTGTTTATGTGTTACATGTTAATTACTTTCATGTTTATGATTACTTGAGAACATGATTGTTTTGTTTTAGTCAAAGCATGCAAATTCACTATCTTTTACATGAGATCTTATCTGTGAACTCATGACATATGATTTAGAAAAGAAAAACCACATGCACTTTAGTTGAACTTATATTGTATGGCACAACAACAGTTTTAAGTTGACTTCATTATGAAGCAAGTCGATTAAAATTCGTGGCTTTGCACAAATTTTTCAAAGTGTGCTATGAGTATTTTTTGAAAGAAAGTTTTTCAAAACTACATTAAAGTGTTACAAAGTCGACTGTATGCGCAAGCTACTCGACTTAGTTAGTTATGTTTTGAAATTTTGTTAATGCTTGTGATGTCTAATGTCTATATTTTATATCTTTGACCAAGCATTGATTGTGAGTCAACTATATTAAATGCGTAATCAATTAAGTTGGTCTAACTACTGCCAACTGTTATAACTGTCTGAGTATAATCGACTCTATTAGTAGCAAAGTCGACTTAGGAACGTCAATTTTGTGAAAAACTATATATAGACGCAAATTTGATTTCTACAGAGACTTTTGTGATTCTAACGAGTTAATTGATTCTTTTCAGATTTGTGATTTCTTGTAGAACGTGTCAAAGCTCCAAGAACTCATCAAAAAGACCGAGGTGATCATTCTTTGAGGGTTGCTTGAAGAGCAAGAATTTGTGTGCGCATAGACTGATTGATCAACCTGCACATTGAGGTGTCTGATATGTGATCAACTTTTTCTCTCAATCTTGTGAAGATTGTGGTTGTCCTGTGTCAACATCCAATTTCGTCCAGGAAAGTAAATAATTAAAATTAAAGAATAAGAGAATATAATTAACGGTGGGTAAAGAAAAAAGAAAAAGGAAAATAATAAAATAAATTTCCTTAATGCAGGACACATCACTTTAGAATGTTTTTGAAATATTAGTTTAATATGGTAATAATTTGAATCAATTTTCTGCCAATAATTATAATCAATGTCTTTAATATTATTTTATTTATTTTTCTTGCAATCAAGACCATTTTTTTTCCTATTTTGTCCATTGTCAATTAATTCTCAATTATGGCAAGATCTTCATAATATTACAATGTGTGTATATATAAATACGCACCCCTATGATAAAAAGAGGGGAACGAAAAGAGAGAGAGAGAGAAACATGCATAAATAATAGAAAGAGAGAAAAAAGTATAGAGAAAAATAGATTCTCACACATAAAGGTTTTGTCAAAAGCAACCACTGAGGAAGCACTAGGGAAATTCCAGAAGCTAAAAAGGTATGTTACTTCTACACTCTTATTTTTCTCTTTTTATTATACTTTGAAGTTTTCTTCCAAAGATATTATTTTTTTACTACACATAAATAATGTCTTTTAAAATAATAATTTTTTTGAATATAAGTATACGTCGACCTATGGCCGATTTCTTTCTTTTTCCACCATTCTTAAAATATAAAAAATTCAAAATTTTTTAAAACCAAAAAAGGTCAATTTTGTTAAACTAAACATTTTTTTTTACCAAAGCTACGTGATCCCTGATTCTCCATCATATATGTAGGAGCAAGGTCAAACCTTGTCGGGTTCACTTTTCAAAAATCTCAAGCAATCCATAATACTTTTTAAACAAACTCACAAACATTTTTCTAGATAAAGAACTACGCGATCCCTGATTGTCCATTATAAATGGATATACGTAGGAGCGAGGTCAATCCTTGTCGGGTTCATAAAACAATTTTTTTTTTGTTTCCTAACAATTTATTTTATTTTATTTTTGTTTTGAGGGAAAATTAAATATTTTGGAAAACCACGTTAATTCTATACATTTAATTAAAGGTACTACCTTTGTAACCGATTCCTGAACCTGAAAATCTCTTTTCCGTAGACCATGCTTTTATTTTAGGGTTTTTCCATAATAAATTATGGTGATGACTCCCAAAATCTTTTCTTAAACCTGTTTGTTTTTCAGTTAGTCGTCCCGTCACGATCCCAGTTGCGACACCTTGTTGTGACTACAGGAAGAGAACGTGCGGCGTTCTAGACTTTGAGGATTGTTCAAAGTGATTAAAGACTGCAGAAAAGGGGACATTTTGTTGTTGTTCTTTGTGTGTATATGCTTATATTTTGGTTAGAGGGTTAGAGAGGTGTTTTATATTTTGACGTGGAGGTCGCTATAGAAACCATGTTGTAAAAACCCTGATCATTATAGTACATTTGCTTCCTAGGATTGGAAGGACACTGGATGTAGGCAGTTTGGCCGAACTAATATAAAAACCTATGTTTGAATTCTCTATCCCTGCACTTTTATTTTCAAAGTCGACTTCACTTTTCACGTAGTCAACTATTTCCGCTGTACTTGAAAAATCTTATTCCTTGCGATTCAAGAAACTTTTGAAAGATAATCCTTTTACTAAAAAGATTATAAAAAGGCTCTGATTTTTGTGTTTCACCAATTCACCCCNCCCCCCCCCCCCCCCCTCCCTCTTGATATTGAAACTAAGCCATTCTATTTTCAACACATTTAATGAGAATCGATTACATTAATTGACATTTAATGATGTCTTTTGACTGTTGTTAGTCTGTTACATGTGTTTAATGTTACCGATTACATTAATATAGTAATCGGTTGAATTGTGTCAGAATTGACAAAAATTATATATTGACGCATTGATTGATTTTCTGTAAGACAATTGAGAATTACATTTTCATATCTGATTTGATATTCGTTTGAGAAGTTTTACAAAGTGATCAAAGGCTTCAAGAAACAAGAACTTGAAGTGTTTTACATATCTTGAAGATTTTTTGATAGGCATACGTGATTGAATTGAAGAGACTGATCGTTCTGCACAACTAAGGTGTTTGTTGTTTGATTAGGAGAAGAAGATTCACAATCTTTGTTTTGTTGTTCCCTGTGCGTGCGAGCAGGAAGAAGAACGAGGAGTTCTTTGTACTTTGAGAGGTGTCTCAAAGGGGTGACTGTAGGAGAGGATTGTTCTTACTGCAGGGTTTTGTTATTGGATATATTAGATTAGTGAGTTAGAGAGGTTGTTTACATTTTGACAGATTGGTCGATGTAAAGCCTTGTTGTAAAAACTCAGATCTTTATATTGCAATTGACTTTCAATCTCAGGTTGATTGAAAGGACACTAGATGTAGGCATTGAGGCCGAACCAGTATAAAAATCTGAGTTTGATTTTCTTCTCCCTATCTCTTTACATAATCGATTACGTACTGTTATTAATTGATTACGCACATTATTACATTGCACGCATATTGCTTACTGCACAAAAAAGTTTTAAAGAATCATATCATTTGCGAAAAAGATTTGAAAAGCGTTTATTTTTATAAAACACCAATTCACTCCCCCTCTTGGTGTTGAGAAACAAAGCTCATCAATTCCAACAACTTCTAAGAGTGGAAACTAAACTATTACACAATTTTAGCAATAGAGATGGGATTGTACAAAAGATATTTTCCCAAGACACCAAGCAAATAAGCAAATGAAACCAAAAAATTACAAGAACCAAATGGTTTTGTGATACAAAATAGCAAATAAAAGTTCAAAAATAGCTCATAAATTCTTGGTTTCTTGAAGTGTCTATCCTCTCTTTATGTTCAGTCCAAATTCATGTAAGACCTCCTTCTTCCCAAGTCCAAAGAAATGCTTCTATTAGCCTTATTTCAAGCCTTCAAGATGCTACCTTCAAAGCTAGTTAAACTCCCAAAACAAAGCACCAACCAAATATGATTTCAAGCACCAAAGAGGCCAAAGAATGAAAGAAAGAAAAGCACAAATTGAAACCTAAACTCAAATAGAGTAAGATGACACAATACTTCAAAGAAAGTCAAGAATGACAAGCAAAAAATTAAAGGCATTAATTAGGTAACTACTCAAAAGGAATACTTAAGGAAATGTGCTAAAATAGATTAATAAAACCAAAATAAAACTAAGAATCAATACCAACCAGATTAGCCAAGGAAAAACACTTGTTGGAAAAATGTAAACAACACTTAAAATTCAAGTCCAAAATTGAGTTTGTTGTTGTTGTTGTGTCCTCTTCTTTTGGTAATTTTTTCTCACATCTTTTGTCCCTTTTAATTTCTTCTTTTTTTTTTTATTGAGGGATCTTTTACTTTTATCAATAAATTTTTCAGAGCACAACAAGCATCATAATCTTTGGACAACTGATATTAAAAAACAAGGCTAAATCAAGTGGTGTATGTAGGAAATCCTAAGGAATCAAATGATCTTTTGACAACTAAAAAAAATGGCTCAATGAAAACCTAATACTAAGAACTTATTTAGGAACTAATAACAAGTATGAATACACTCGTAAAACTCAAAGAAAACCCAAAAAAACCCAAAACATCAAAATATGAAATTTCACGTTGGAATTGGACATGTCTGACCTTTACTCAATGTTTTACCCATAACTTTTCTACAAAGCTCTAAATGAGTGAACTTTGCTAGCGTGCTAGTCAAGTAGTCTATTTGTTCAACATGGGTAAGACATTTTTCTCAAATTTTTTCAACTGTTACAGTCTCAGTAATTACAGTTTTAGCAAATAATAAAGCAGTATCTAACTCTTTTTGCAATTTCTCATTATCATTGACCAGATTATTTATTCTATATTCATAATCATTTCTTTTAGAGTTAAGTCGATTGACCTTGTATTGCAGTCGCATGGTCTCAATGTGTATCTCTTGAAATGCATCCAGCAACAGGTTGTACATCACTTCAATAGGATCTTTCTCGAACTCTGTGTCACTATCATAATCTGTCAGTGATGTTCCAGCCATGAAGCATATGTTTGATTCCTCCTCTCGATCAAGATCTTCATTACTTGAGGATTCTGAATCATTGTTCTCCCAGGCAATATAAGCATTCTGCTTTCTGATTTTGTCCTTGGGGAACTTCCTGTTTCCTTTCTGCTTCCTTTCTGCTTCAACTTCAGATCTGGACAATGAAGCTTGATGTGTCCTTCTTTGCCACATTCATAACACTGAATAACATTTGATCTGATAGCTCTTTTTCCTTTGCCATTTCCTGCATGGTCAGTATGTTGACTAGTATTTTTCATAAACTGATTAAATTTTCTTACCACCATGGACATTAGTTCGTTGTTGTCCAATTCTCCATCAGAATCATCCTCAGATAAAATAGTCTTTGAGGTTTTCTTGCTGGTAGCTTTTAGCGCTATGGACTTCTTTTCTTCAATCTCTTCCTCTTCTTTCAATCTTCCAAGTTCAAGTTCATGTTCTCTTAACTTCCCGAACAAGGTAGCCATGTTCATGCTAATAAGATCCTTGGATTCAGAGATTGTAGTGACTTTTGGTTGCCAGCTTCTATTCAGGCTTTTAAGAATCTTGATGTTGATCTCCTCTTTATCAAACACTTTTCCAAGAGGCATTACATGATTGACAATGTGAGTGAACCTTTTCTGAACCTCATATATGGTTTCACTAGTCCTTATTCTGAAAAGTTCATACTCTTGTATTAAAGATTTGTTTCTGGCTCTCTTGACCTGATCCGTGCCTTCATGTGTAACTTCCAAGACGTCCCACATTTCTTTAGCAGTTTTGCTTTAAGAGATCCTGAAAAATTCATCAATTGTTAGTGTAGAGACAATAATATTCCATGCTTTAACATCATACTATGCTCTACAATTTTCATCTTGAGACCACTCAGAAAACTTTTTCAAAACAGTTTTTCCATTAATAACATGAGTTGGCTCAGAGGGACCATTTACTGCTGCATTCCAAATACCTCTATCCACAAATTCAAGAAAAATTTGCACTCTGATTTTTCACCAAAAAATAGTGGTGGTATGTTTGTTGATGCACTTTCACCAAAAATTTGAAATCTAGAAGCCATTTGCCAAGAATATAATCGATTCAAAGAAAAATGTAGTCGACTAGTTTTTCAAATATCTTATGAAAACCAGCTCTGGTGCCAATTGTTGGAAAAAGAATGGCTTAGTTTCAACACCAAGAGGGNGGGTGAATTGGTGAAGTTTAAAAATCAGAGTCTTTTCAAAATCTTTTCAGTAAAAATGAGAACTTTCAAAAGTTTTTTGAAACTGAAGAAAAAAGATAAATCAAGTGCAACGAAAAATAGTTGACTGTGCAGAATATAAAGTCAACTTGAAATTTAAAGAGTTAAGGGATAGAAGATTCAAACGCAGTTTTTATACTAGTTCGGCCAAACTGCCTACATCCAGTGTGCTTCCTGTACTCGAAAGCAAATGCACTATAATGATCAAGATTTTTACAACAAGGTTTCTATAGAGACTTTAACGTAAAAATATAAAACACTTATCTAACCCTCTAATCGAAATATAGGCATACAACACCCAAAGAACAACAACAAGATATCTGCTCTCCTGCAGTCTTTGACAACTTTGAACAATCCTCAAAGTTTTCCAGAACACAGCACATCCTCTTCTTGTAATCACAACAGGGCAGCCACAATCTTCACAAGATTGAGAGAACTATTTGATCACGTATGAAACACCTTCTGTGCAGAATGATCAAGCAGTCTTATGCGCACACCAACACTTGCTCGTTAAGCAACTCTTCAAAGAATGATCACCCCGGTCCTCTTGATGAGTTTTTGGAGCTTTTCACTTCTAGTAGAGATCAAGATCTGAAACAACTCAATGAAAATGTTAGAATTACCAAAAGTCTCTGTAGAATACAAAATCACGTCTATATATAGTTTTCTATTTAACAGACGATCCCAAAGTTGACTACGCTACTAATACAGTCGACTGTAGTCAGACAGTTATGACAGTTATAACATTTAGTAACATTCAGACCAACTAAATTGATTGCACATTTAATTCAGTTGACTAACAATTAATTCTTGGTCAAAGAAACAAAATATAGCCGCTATAGTTCACAAGCATCAACAAATTTTCAAAACATAACTAACTAAGTCGAGTAGCTTGCGCATACAGTCGACTTTGTCACTTCAATGCAGTTTTGAAAATCTTTCTTTGCAAAAATAATCACAACACTATTTTTGAATATCTGTGCAAAGTCACGAGTTTTAATCGACTTGCTTCATAATGAAGTCGACTTAAAACTTGCAGTTTTGCCACACAATAAAAGTTCAACCAAAGTGGATGTGGTTTTCTTTTCTAAAACATATGTTATGCAATCACAGATGATATCTCATGTAGAAAGCAGTAAATTGCACACATAGACAGAAGTAACACAAACATGTTCTTCAAGAATTCATACACATGAAAGTAATGAACATGTAACATATATCAGTACATGTGTTATTAATAATGTGTTGTCATCATAAAAAACCAGAAGCACTGTGAGATTATAAGGTTTAGCTAAATCAGTGCTCCCCTTATCAACAATCTCAACATATTGCAAAAGGCTCCTTGTAACTAACTCCTTCCAAAACCCATTTTAACCCATTTCTAACCTATTTTAGGTGCTACCTTTTAATTAAGGACCTAATGGTACACTGGCTCTCTCTTAAAATCACCAAGCCTTCTAAACAAAGCTAAAGAAAGTGTCTTGGCCATATACAAGGCCTAAAAATGAGCTATATTACATATATACAAAACATGTTTTAAGATAAATAAGAAGACTAAAATGTGATGCTCCACAAGAGTAGAATCCTTGAAACTCCATCTTCTTTGACCATGGCTCTTTATGAGAGGTCCAATGTCTTCTAAGACTTGAGGGAAAGCAAGAACAAGCTTGAAAGTCTTTCTTCTTCTTCCAATATCTTAGTCTTAGTTTAAGTTTATGCTCCCTTCATGGATCTCCATTTAGTTCCCAAAACGGATTCCATCATAAAGTGAACTTGATTACTTTTTGAAAAAGTTTTTCTCAAGTATTATTGTTCTACCTTTATGCATATTTAAACCAAACCATTTAAATCCCTATAAGGTAGAAACTTAATTCTATCTCTTATTTCAACATTCAAGCCACTTAAGAACCTAGCTATATGGTAATGATCTCCTATTCTATGATTCCTACCCTTATAATGAACAATTCTATTTTCTACCTATATATAGGCACAAATATTTGTTGGAGCCTTTAGAGTTTGTCCATGAGCTTCGTATTGTAGTAGAAAGGAATGTGTCTCCTCCTAAGCGCACGCTTGAGGTCATTCTAATACTAGATTAGAGGACCATTGGAAGCAAAGGGTTCCTAGAGGCACTTTTCTCTCTTCACTCACTTGGTGACATACAAAAAGTTGTTCTACTTTCATCTTCCAATTTAGGTAAGCCTCTACATCTTTTCCCAAAAATTAGGGTAGGTTAACTCTAAGGGTGTATATTTTTTCTTCTTCTAATGGAAAATAGTTGGTGATAATAGTCTCTTATTCACCACCCTTCCTCCTCAAAGGCTGATAGTATTCTAAGTGAATTATGACTATTATTTTTTTGTCTCTCTCACTTTTTTGTCTATTAAGTGAGATGTAAGTGGACTTTTCAACTTTTGGGTCTTTTCTCCACATAAGAAGGGAGTTTACTATCTAATATGTAATGAGTCTATATATGGAAGTATAAAAATTGAGTTATTAAATCAATGAAATCTTAATCTAACTTATTGTCTCTTACTTTTTTGTCCATTAAGTTAAGTGAGATATGTAATGAGTTATTAAATCAATGAGATCTTGATCTTACTTTTTGTCTCTTACTTTCTTGTCTATTTAGTTAAGTGAAATATAAGGAAACTTTTTAACTTTTGGTTTTTTCTCTACATAAGAAGGAGTTCACTATCCAATATGCAACAAGTCTAGATATTATAATATAAAAAATTGAGTTATTAAATCAATGAAATTTTTTCTTGATTTATAATTGAATGATTGAATTTATATAGATGTGTTTTTAATACAATACTTTGAATAGCATTTTGTAAATGCTAGATTATTTTTTTAGTTTTTCATCACATAATAATGAAGATAGATAACATGTTTATTTGATTGTATTATTATTTGGAATTTTTCAAATTTTATGTTTATTTATTTCTCTCGTGCATTTCATCACTTTAGTAAAGAGAATTATACAAGTTAAAAGAATATTTTTTCTTAGTTAACCAAATAAATAATATTAATTCTTTAATTAACCCTACAGAAAATAAAATATAAAAGATTAATCCCAAAGAAATAAAAAAATTCTAACCAACATCCATTATCCAAGAAGACCAAGACCCAACTTTTCCTTTTTCTCTTCCAAGAAAATCAGGAACTGAAGAATCCAAGAGGAATGATGGACTACATTTGGTGATAAAAGCACTCGATGACGATGATGAGTTCATGGAGCCAAACCAGATTCTGTCATTGCGGACCACTACAACTGATCCCGAACATTTGAAGGTCATTCAGTGGGAGGACTTCCAGCACGATCTCGCGAGGTTGGCGAGTCTCTCTTCAGCACTGGGAGAATCGAACGAGAAGAAGCGCGACCTTCACCGCAAGCTGGAGTCTCTCATCCAGGTAGGACTTTAGGGTTTTATGTTTAGGTTTTGTTATCGGTTTAGTCATTGCTAATTTCTGCAATCGGTTTTAATGGTTTGTCATGTTGTTACCCTAAGTTTCTTGAAATTTGGAAGTTGTGTTGTGCTTGTGCTGCCGAGGTCTTTACTGTAATAAGTGAAAATGATAAGGTAACGGAGGTGGAATTTTGTGGCTGGAGGGTAAGCGTGTTTTGTCTCCTGAAGAATCTGAGCTCCAGTGGGGAATGCAATCATATTTTGGCTTTAATTTATATATTATGGGTTTAATTTATAATTATTGGCGAAATGAGGGAGAGACAAATTTAGAATTTAGGTAGCTCATTGCTTTATTCTTTGGGTGAGGTTGAACCTACGCCTTACAGACACGGTGCTTTAATCCTTAGTAACTAAATCAACCTTTGTTGGTTTGATTTCTCTATCAATAATTAGTTCCCTTGGTTATAATGCGTAATAAATATAGTTAGTAAGTAGTTATATTGAAAAAACTGCTATATGTTGTACCTATGACCTGTATTATATCTGTACCTCGGAGTCTAGTTCTGGCTTTTGATATTTACTCTTCCCTAGTTTCAAAATTCTATCATTACAAATATGAAAATTTGAGAGATATGTTCAAACTCTCTCAAATATAGTCTATTTTATTTATCTCAAGTCCATTAATCAATGGGAGGACTTTCCATTAATGAATAGGTCTGAGTAGGTGTACAATTGTTGTTGTGCATGACTTTTTGTATTGCATATCTTGACCATGCTCAATATGATTAGTCCATTACTCGTTTTTTGGCCTGTAGAACAATGTTGTTTGGTGCTGTTTATTGGGGCAATCTTGGTATTTTGCTTCTCTTCCCCTTGTATTTGATCAGAACAAACCACTATTCACCACTCTCACTCCTTTCAATGGTTAATTATCTCACTACTTTCTTTAGTCTCTTCTCTATTTGACATAAACAAACCATCTCTCGCAGCTACATTACCATCCAACCCATGGCACTTTGTTGAAGTATAGGCCTACTCATAATCTGTGGAACTCTGGCTCACCATTTTGTGTTCTCTACTCTATTCAAGTCAAAGGAGGATGGTTTCTTGGCCTAGAGCTCTCAAATGCGTTACCAGCCAACCAACTATCTGTATTTGTGGAACTCCAGGGCATCATTCTCTAGTCCCTACTTTGCCCACATCCTGTTCTGTTCAAGTCAAAGAGGGTTGTAAATATATACATACATACATACATACATATATATATATATATATATATATATATATATATATATATATATATATATATATATATATATATATATACTTGAAAACAGAATGAATTTTATTATTATCATTCATATCTATTACATTCTCCTTTTCTCTATTTAAATCTTCTAAAAAAGAAAAAGAAGGAAACAACATACTAAAAATAATCTAGAAGATCCTACAAATATTTTCTCTAATTAGGAAGTTTTTATGGATATTTTCTCTAATTAGGACGATTTTCCTCTAATTACAACACTCGCTCTTAAGTTGATAAATAAATATCAATCATTCCCAACTTGCCTACAAGATCTTGAAATCTACTCGAAGGGAGCCCTTTTGTAGAAATATCTGCTTGCAGGTGTCTCTCTCTTAGATCATGCATAAATTGGTCCACCATACTAACTACATAAGCAATTTCTGGGCTTGTGTTTGATAGATAAATCAATTTTCCTACCAATCTCTAATATTGACCTTCTCTATAGGAGCATTTTCTTCACTTCCAATTTTGTGATTCTGTTCTATAGGAACTGATGAGGTTCTGCATCCCAACTTTCCTGTTTCTTTGAGGAGGTCAAGTATATATTTCCTTTGAGAGATAAAAATTCCGTTCTTGCGATAAGCAATCTCTATTCTAAGAAAATATTTAAGTTTTCCTATGTCTTTCATTTCAAATTGGGCTGCCAATTTTTCTTTTAACAATTTTTCTGTTTCATCATCTCTTGCAATAATCATATCATCCACATAGACAAGTAATAAAGTGAGTTTACCAGTAGACGAGTGTTTTATGAATAGATTATGATCTCTTTGGCTTTGTCTGTATCCCAAGGAAATCATTGCTTTTGTAAATTTACCATGTACACTTCTTCTAGATTTCCATGAAGAAAGGCATTCTTCACATCCAACTTGTGTAAGTCCCATCTAAAATGAGTAGTCAAAACGAAAACAACTCGAACTATGTTCATCTTTGCCACTGGGCTAACGTCTCCTCATAGTCAATCCCATAAGTTTGGGTATATCCTTTTTCCACCAATCTATCTTTATATATGAGCTTTTGTGTCTTTTGTTTTCACTTTTTCAAAGGTGAAGTTTCCCACTCATATGAGCTTGTGTGCCTTTTGTTTTCACTTTCTTTCACTTCTGTGCCTTTGTAGGTAACATATGTTACCTGTTTGTACTTTTACTTTTTTCCCTTTTATTTTACCATACTCTTACTATTAACTTCTGTGTTTGGCTTAAAATTATGGCTTTTAATCATTGGTATATTCTTAGAATACACACATAACGTGCTCATATGTTTTGGGGTTGGTTGCTCCACTATTATCTGGTATTGGTGACTTTGCTGTTTAGATTTCATTTTTAGCGCACCAGTTCCATCTTTTTAGTTTCATAAGTAATAAGTAATTTACTTGTTGTTTACATCTAGGATGCTTTTTCCCACTAATTATTGGTTACAGTTGACAAATGTCGAAGTTTCCAATATATAAGGGTATGATAAGTTTTTTAAATGTCCCTAATTAATGAGTCTTCCTATTGATGAGCAATAATTTTGTGAACAGGCCAATGGTGAATCATTAGGTCGGTTGAATGAACTTGAGGAGATGCGCCAAAGATTAGAATCAAAGAAAGTGATGATGGAAAATATGTCTATACGTTCTAGGCTTGCTAAGGAGGATGCTAGCAAGCAGGAAGAGCAGCTTAGTGGTGCAGTGCAATCGCTTCTGGTTGCAGGGGGTGCTCTTTCTGTATGCAGGAGAAACCTCCAAGTGAGTTTGTTTCTTTCTTACTCTAGTCAATATAATAGTCTTTTGGAAATAATTATAACTAATAAGTTCAGTAGTCTACATGAATTTTTCGGTCTTTTTTTATTAGTAATGTTGACGAGTCCCTCTGTAAAAGGAAGGTACATATGGATTGAACTTTTCTGATTTTGTATCGTAATGGTTGACATTTTGAGTGAGATGTATAGAAGAGTACATAAAGGCCTTCTATTCTATAAAACATTAATACTTTGAATTGATCAGTTCTATGTATCAGATATGTATACAATTTTGGTACGCTTTGATAATTTTCTGATTTGTTTCAGTAACACCCTAGCCTTTAAAAAATTATGAAATCTAATATAATATAGCCTAAATATGAGCATAGAAGTATGTGTAAGATTTACTAGTGTTGTCTCTTGACGACCTTATGGAATGTTTACCCTATTTATCATCATTGTAGTGTGTCTATATATATAGTAATAGTACCTTGGTATAGGGGCAGACCCGTAATCTTGACAGATCTTTCAAGCCCTCTAGAAAAGGATCAGAGAATCCGCTTTGATACCATGTTAAGAAGTGGACTTTAAACCTAACTGTACCCACTTATATATTATAAATTATGTATTATAAATTGACCTTATTTGTAGTCAATATGGAACTTTCAACAAGTTTAGCCTAAATTTTCTTGTATTAGATTTTAAATTTTCTACTAAGTGGCATGTTTAGACATCTTTTTTAATTTTTAATTTATTTCCATCCCTTGTTTTGATGAATATTAGATTTTTGGGCTTTAAGTTCAACGGGAATTATTTGATTGTAAAGATGATTCATTTATTGGTGTTGAAGCATGTGTTAGAAATTTAAATTTGCTGGATTATTCTTGTTTGCCTTTGACTAAGTTTATATTCAGTGGAATAGATTATACCTTTCTTAGTTTCTTTTATACCTGTTCTTCAAAATTATTAATTCCTTGTTTTCTTTCAAATGTGCTATAAAAGCATTCTTTTCTATTACTCGTCACAAATGACGTTGATGAATTTTTTTATTTGAACTAGAAAACAACATTATTTCTTGTTCTAAGGGAAAGGAATTTATTAGTGTTCGCATCTTATTGGTGTTATTATCGAATACTAATGATGCTTTTATTCTAGGAATCAAGCAGATTACTGTCTGAAGAAAATGGTTATGTTCATATGAGAAAAATGCAAAAGGTGCTGCGGAGGAGGCAACAACATATGACATCTCAAATTTCAATGCTCTATCCTGTGAAGATCTTGGTTGGACCAGCACAAAAGCAAGAGCTTGAGGCATATCCTTCGAGTAACCTAGCAGGTAAGGGTTCTCAACAGTCTTTTTTTTTATTATTATTATTTTTTTTCTATGTGCATACTGCTTATGGAGTGAAGAAACTGCCTAAGTTCATAAAAAGTAAGAAACTTGCAATTTAAATAACTATTGAAACACAAGGTGTTGGATGGTTCAATCGCTAATCCTTATTTTCTTATTGGTTGGATAAAGTTCTTCCATAAGTTCTGTTATTATGTGAAAGGATGTCTCTGATTCTGTAATTTGCTTGCCTGATGTGTTTGTCTTTAGCTAGTGGATTTGGGTTTAACTCAACCCTATAAAGTTGGTTTGCATGACAAGATTTGCACCCATTTATGTACTTTAATTTGGTCCTATTTATGGTTGATGTAAGATTTTAAAACAATCCTTCACGTCAACAACTAGACATCTCAAGCATGTGAATAAATGTTTATACGTGTGATCTGTTAGTGAGTGCAATGATAGTGCTAACAAATTTCGTTAGAATAGACTCTAATATCATCTAAGAAAGTGAAGTTTGTCTAATTCAACCTTACAAAATCAAGTTCGAATATGATGTTCACATCTATTTATATACTATAATTTGGTTATATCTCTAGTAAATGTGGAATGTCTAGTATATTAGTTTGTTTCTGATCAAAATGAAGCAATTGACAAGGAAATATGCAGCAAATGCCAACCAATAGGAATATTGTTAGAGTAAGCATTAAATATAGTTAGGAAGTAGTTGTATTGGGAAAACCCAATATGTTACGTGACCGAGTATGAGAGGTAACGAAATCAACCTCTCACACACTCAAAACAAGCAAAAGAATAATGAAAGAATGGAATTGAAAGAATGAATATCTTTTATTGATGGTAATATCTGAATAAACAAAAGTAAACAATAATTGAGAGCATAACCTCCGTCAATTATTTCTAATAACTGATAGCAGGATCTCTGTCAGTTACCTGAGAGCATAACCTTTCTTACAAAATTCACAAATCAAAAGCATACCTTTAACCCTAGACTCTAGCCTTATTTATACTAAAGTATTTCCCGCCCATCTCTTACTAAATCTGTAAAATTCCCTAGTATCTATCATTAATTATAAATATTATATATTGTATATTTCTTTGGACTGTATATTTATTTACTATAGTTATCTTGTACTGAATAATATTCTAAGATATGGCTTTGATTTCTCCAAAATATCCTCTCAAAATATCTTCCTTATTACTCTAATTATCTTCCTGCCCATCCTAACTGTTGTGGCAGTTAGGATGCTTCCTCGTTGCTTTCAACCGTTCAGCCTGGTCGTCCCCACTTGCCTACAGTTCGGTAAACTCGCTCCCCTTTGTCAACTGTTCGGTCAGCTCGCTCCCCAGCCTTCCACTGTTCGGCATGCTTGTTTCTCTTTGTAAACCGTTTGGTCAACTTGCTCCTTGTACTCCACCGTTTGGTCTCCTTCTCTCTCTTCTATACCTTCTCCTTCTCATATGTTTTCCAACCCTCACAATTACCTCCCTCCTTATACCCTAACACAATACCTATTAGTCTTACCTAGCTCTGTACCTAAGTATCTATGATTGATCTTTGAGCTTCCCTATACACATTGTATCACAATCCTATCAATATAAATATGAGAAACATATGAGGGGAGTTAACGGAATTGTTAAGGAGGACTTCACTTCAAAATCTCACTAGAAACACCACAAATGAAGGAATTATTAAGGGAAATTTGAGAAAGCAAGATGAACTGGCTAGGTACAAGATAATGCAATAGAAGGGGAAGATAGGATGCTAAGGAGCATAGGAGGAAGATCCTAACTCCAAAAGCAAAAGAGCTACAAAAAAGAATTATATCGGATAAATAGTTTTTTGGAGAAATAAATTTGCTGTTGGAAAGGATATATGCATCTTTTACCAATACATTTTCTTTCTTTCTAATTTTCTCTCTAAACAATGGAACAAGAGGAAGGAAAATATGTTATTTTTTGCTTTTTCTCTTGAATCAAACAATAGGAAAGAAAACATTTTTCTCTTCATTTTCTATCTTCTGATTTTTTCTTCCCTTACAAAAAAAGTTTCATCCTGTTTTCGTTGAACCAGTTAGTATTCTTTTATCATGATATATGTGATATAACTTGTGAACCACTTCATTGTTGTTCTATATGGAAGTCTAATGTGCAAGGTTGAATTATAGGTCTGTTTAGCTGTCGTGTTTTTATTTTTCTTTGAAGTTTCACATTCAATCTGTAAGGGGGAATACAAACCTTTTGAGCATCCATCCAGTTAATTATTTTTGGTTTTTCATATTACTTTTCTTCATACTGTTAGGGACTTTCATGCTATATTTTATAATGTGACATGGATGCACTAGAATACCTAGCTATTCATTGGATATTAACTCGAGATTATCATTATCTTAAGTTAAATTATCACAACTGTTTTGCTAATATTAACTGCAATTGTAAGTGATACCTTTTCTGATTTTATTGTTAATATTTTCATTTATTTCATTACTCAGGAACTTCTGCTGGACTTAAACCAGTTAATGAAGGATCCTTAACGATTCGTGGCCTGCATTTGAATGTGCCATCTTTTAGGAAAATGAGCTTTTTCACTGATAAAAAGGAAATTCAGGTGTCTGCTACTGCCCTAGGATATGTTGCACATGTAAGTATTAGAACCTACTTGCCCTTTTTTGTTTCAACTGAATGTGCTATTCTATCGTATGCTTTGTCATGACATGGTCTGCATTTACAAAATTTGTCATGTACAGTTTCTAAATTGTCATATATATTTTGTTTTTCCATTGCATAAGATAGGTTTCTTGGCAGCAAGAACCCAAGATACCCTTGGTTAGCACACAACAAACACACATGTCACAAAAACTGATTTCTGGGATCAAAATACAATGTCCGATGGCCACCAAGGAAGCAATTCTTCCTTCACACAGGATGTACTATTCTTGTCAAACACTACAAATATAAACGTGTCCCCCTTGAGACACTCTCTCCCCCTTTTATAGCTAACACCTTAACCCCAACATAGTTACCCCAACAAACTAACTAACTTTCCCTCCTCCTGACCATCATGTTTTGTTTATAATTCTCTTCCTCCTTTCATATCCCTTAGAGTCCTATCATTACCTGCCGGCCTTTGAACAACCCTGTCCTCAAGGTGGAAATCCGGGAATTGGTCCCTCATCATCGCCTCATCCTCCCATTTAACAGCTCCCAGTCCCCCTTTATACCACTCAATGAGCACCTGTGGCACTGGCTCTCCATGCAATTGAATGGCTCCCGGTCCCCCTTGTAAATCTTCTGGTAGCTCCCTCTCAACTTGTTGGGTCTCCACTTCCAGTTTGAGTTGAGATACATGGAAAGTAGGGTGTATATGGGCTGTCTTTGGCAGCGGTAAATTGAACGCCACTGGTCCTACTTGGAAAGAGCTATAGTACCTTGCTAACAGCTTGGAATGTAATCTGGTAGGCATGAAGGCTTGCCTATGGGGCCTAATCTTCAAATAAACCCAGGCCCCCTCCTTAATCACTGATGGGCCACGTTTTCCGTTGGCAAATATGGCCATTTGGTCTTGCACCCTTTCTTGATGATATGCAACTGCTTAAGGGCCTCATTCTTGTGTTGCAGCTCTTATGCCACTGCTTCCACTATCGTTTCACCTGGCACAAAGCAGGCTAGGGACGGAGGAGCTCTCGCACACACTACTTCAAAGGGAGTGCACTTGGCCACACTTTGGTAGCTGGTGTTATACTAGTATTCTTCCCATGCACGCACATATCTCCAGTTTTTGGCTTTCTGAATTAAAACACCTTAAATAGGTCTTCAAAGTCCTGTTTAAAACTTTTTTCTGGCCATTTGTTTCAAGGTGGTAGTCAGTACTCATCAACAACTTTGTGCCCTGTAATCTAAATAACTCCTTCCAAAACAGAATAAGGAAGGTTGGATCCCTGTCACTAACTATCGAGGAGGGTGCTTGATGGGGTATAAATAACTCACGAAAGCCTCTACTATAGTCTTGGCTGAATAAGGGTGCTTGATGGGGTATAAAGTGGCCATATTTTCTCAGCCTATCTACCATGACCAACACTGTGTCGTACCCATTGGATTTTAGTAAACTAACAATGAAATCCATATTGATATCCTCCCATATAGCTTGCGGAATGGGTAATGGCTGTATTAACCCTTGAGGTGAAGAAGCCAAGTACTTGTGTTGATGACAGAGCATGCAAGCAGCCACAAAATCCATTATAGCCTTCTTCATCCCTACCCAATATAATGATTGTACCACCTTCCTATAGGTTCTGTAGACCCGAGAATGCCCACCCGTGGTTGTCACATGAATTTCTGCTATTAGATTAGGAATCCACTCCGATTTTGCAGATAGAAACAACCTTCCCTTCTAATGCAGCTGATCATGTTCCAAAGTGAAGGCTGGATGAGAATCTTGGTCAGCTTCCAAGTCCTTTCTTATTTTTTGTAGGGCCTGGTCTCCCTCAACTTCTTCCAACATAAACTAGAACTCCTGCCAAACTCACATTTCTTCTTCTTATTTGCAAAGAATTGCTTCTTCCATAAGGTGTTCAAAACCTGTGTCAGGTGCTCCTTATGCTCTTCCTAAGACTTACTATATATTAATATGTCATCAAAAAAAGACCAACACACACTTCCTTAAATGCTGCTTCAAGACCGTATTCATCACGCACTAAAAAGTGGCTGGGGCATTGGACAGGCCAAAAGGCATGACCAAGAATTAATAATGCCCCTGGTGCATTCTAAAAGTCATCTGGTGGATGTTCTCTTCCTTCATCCTTATTTGATGGTAATCTACCCTTAGATCCACTTTGGAAAAGAAACTTGCTCCTTGTAGTTCATCCAGCAATTCCTCTATCAAGGGTATTGGAAACTTGTTTGAAATGGTTGCCTTGTTTAAGGCTCTATAGTCGAGGCAAAACCTCCAACTACCATCCCTTTCTTTTACCAAAATAACATGGCTGGAATAGGGGCTGTTCCCAGGCCTAATTATCCTTGTTCCCAACATTTCAGCCACCTATTTCATTATTTCTGACTTTAAGAGATGAGGATACCTATAAGGTCTTACATTAACTAGGTCCACTCCGACTTTTATGGAGAATTTACGATCCAGGTTCTCAAATTTAGAAAGAATAGAAAACTTTTCTTATTATTTCAAGAGGTTATTAACCCCTATATAAATACATAAGTCTGCAGCATATTTTAGGAAATATGGACTGCTAATTCTAAGGAATAAATCCCTATGATTACGGGATCAATCAATTATAAATGAACCTAATAAAGGCAGCACAAAATTGTTACAAAAATACAACATATCAGATATAAACCTTCTTAAAATACACCATGCCAATCTTTATCACACCAACTGACACTCTCCCTCAAGCTGGTGAATAGGTGTTTTCCATTCCCAACTTGGATATGATTCCTTCAAAGTTAATGCAGTTCAGCCACTTGGTGAGTATGTCTGCAAGTTGGTTATGGGTGGATATATATGGTGTGCAAATCATGCCACTGTCTAGTTTTTCCTTGATAAAGTGTCTATCAACCTCAATATGATTAGTTCTATCATACTGTACCGGGTTGTGGGCTATGCTAATTGCAGATTTATTGTCACAATATAACCTCATTGGTTCATCCCACTTTATCCTCAAGTCTTCTAATATAATCTTCAGCCATAGAAGTTCACATATTCCGTGGGCCATTGCTCGAAATTCTGCTTCAGCACTTGATCTAGCCACTACACTTTGTTTTTTACTTTTCCAAGTAACTAAGTTTCCACTGAGGAAGGTGTAGTATCCCGTGGTTGATCTCCTATCTACCACTGACCCCGCATAGTCCGCATCCGTGTATGCCTCAAGACTTACACTCTTGTTCCGTTTAAACAAAATTCCTCTTTCGGGGTCCCTTTCAAGTATTGGACAATTCTAAGGGCAGCTTGTAAATGTGCTTCCTTTGGTTGGTGCATAAACTGACTGATGAGACTCATAGCAAACGTAATGTCTGGTCTTGTGTGAGATAAGTAAATAAGCCTGCCCACTAGTCTTTGATACATTTCCTTGTCCACAACAACATCCTCCTCCATACTTCCCAATTTTATATTTGGATCAACTGGCGTGCTTGCTGGTCTGCAGCCTGTCTTTCCTGTTTCTTTAAGCAAGTCAGTAATATACTTTTGTTGAGATATGAAGATTCCTTTCTTGGAATGAGCGACTTCAATTCCTAAGAAATATTTAAGCATCCCTAGTGTCTTGATCTCAAATTCGGTGGCAAGGCATTCGCTTAACACTTGTTGTTCCTTTTTGTTGTCTCCACTTACTATAATGTCATCTACATATACTAATAGAATTGTTACTCCCCCTGAAATTGAATGTTTGATGAATAAAGTGTGATCCCTTTGGCTTTGTTTGTAACCCAGACTTGTCATAACTTTGGTAAATCTTCCAAACCATGCTCTTGGGGATTGTTTCAGCCCATATAGAGCCTTTCTTAACTTGCAAATAGTTCCAGTAGGAGCCTGTCCATTGTAACCAGGGGGCAACTCCATCTATATTTCTTCTTCAAGGTCTCCATGTCGAAAAGCATTCTTCACATCAAACTGCCGTAGATCCCAATCATTATTTGCTGCTAGTGACAATATTACTCTGACCGTGTTCATCTTAGCAACCGGGGCAAATGTCTCCAAGTAATGAACTCCATAGGTTTGAGTGAAGCTTTTAGTCACCAACCTTGCCTTGTAACGTTTGATGGTCCCATCAGCCCTATACTTTATTGCATATACCCACTTACACCCTACTATTTTTTTTCCAGGAGGTAGGGTGACAAGTTCCCAGGTCCCATTTTTGTTCAAGGCCTTCATTTCCACATCCATGGCATGTTTCCATTTCCTGTCAGACAATGCTTTAGATACAAAGGAAGGTGTGTGTTGAGTTGAGGTTAGTGAGAAAAGTTTTATGGGTAGGTGAGAATTTTTCAAAGGATAAGAAATTTGATAGTGGGTAAAGAGGATGTTGGGTGCATGTTCTAGTTCCCTTTCTAAGGGCAATGGGTAGGTCAAGAGTTTGGTCCACCTGCACTTCTAAATTTTCAGAAACAAGTTCATTAGAATCATTGGAATTTATAGGATTTGAAGGTGTTACCTCATGTAGTGATGGTGGGTTGGATTCTTGGACATTGCCANGTTCTAGAATGGCCTTTTCTCTCCTTGAATATACTAGGTTTTTCCCAAGTTTTCTGCCGCCATCAGGTGCAGGTCTCACTGGTTCAGGTGCAGGTTCAATTCCTCCCTCAATTTCAAGAACAATAATGCCATTTGTCCCACCAATACCAATTTCAGGCCCAATTTTAGGTCCAAACGTCATGTTTGGGAACATGAGAGTCTCATCTTCCTCTCTTACATTCTCCCCTTAAAGATGAGGTTGTTTGAAGTAGCTCTCTTGTTCGTTGAAGGTGACATCTCTTGACACGTAGAATTTCTTGGAAAGGGGTTGAAAACATTTGTATCCCTTTTGTGGTAGAGTACCCTAAGAAAACACATTTGACAGCCCTAGGATCCAGTTTTTCCTTTTCATTACTATGAACATGTACAAAGGATACACACCCAAATATTCTAGGTTGGAGTTTATTTGTAGGGTCAAGGTGAGGATAGAAAGATGATAAAACTTCCATGGGACTTCTTGAGTTTAGAATTTTAGTGGTAACATATTGATTAGATAGGTGGCAGTAAGAAGGGCTTCCCCCCAAAATCTCTTAGGAACATGATTTTGAAAAAGTAGAGCTCTAGTTTCATCTAAAAGGTGACCATTTTTCCTTTCTGCAATCCTATTATGTTGAGGTATGTTTACACATGAGGACTCATGGATTATCCCTTCCTTTTGGCAAAAAGAGTTTAGTACATGATTAAAGTAGTCCTTGGCATTGTCGGACCTAATTCTTTTGATACTGACCCCAAATTGATTTTTAATCATTGAGACAAACTGGACACAGAGCTAACTTCAGATTTTTGTTTCAATAAGAAAACCCAAGTCACCTGGGTACAATCATCAATGAATGTTAAAAACCATTTTGCACCTGAAATATTAGGAACATATGTAGGACCCCATACATCAGTGTGAACTAGGGAAAACGGGAAAGGACTCATCTTGTTACTAATGGGAAAAGGTACACGTTTGTGTTTCGCAAACTCACACACCTCACAATGGAGACTCTCCACATTTAAATTTTTAAACAAGGAAGGGAAAAGCAATTTTATAACTTGAAATGACGGATATCCTAGCCGGCAATGATAAAGTTGAGCTTTCTCTTTGTTGGTCATGGTGGATTTAGAGATGAGACTTTTGTTGGGCAGATTAGGGTCCTCCATGTAATAAAGGCCATTCCATTCTCTAGCATGTCCAATCGTCCTCCCCTGGTTCTTGTCCTGCAATATACAAGTGTTGCTATAAAAAACATTACATGAAAGATCTTTGGTGAGTTTTTGTATAGAAATCAGGTTGGTAGATAGTTTAGGGGCATGAAGGACATTTTTTAAGGTCATGGATGGACTTATTTGGACGTCTCCTTGTCTGGCTGCAGTCATGAGGGTTCCATCTACTATGGAAATTTTCTTGTTGCTAGGACATGGGGAATATGTGGAGAAGTATTTGGGTAGGGGGGTCATATGGTCAGTGGCTCCAGAGTCTAATACCCAGTAGGGTGTAAATGGTGTATCTGAAACATTGAGCCCAAACAAAAGTGGAAACTTTCCAGAATATGTCAAGGAGCACGTACTTGTGGGCTTCTCCAATTTACTAAGGATGGATCTTACCCTTTCTATCTCTTCATGATTCAACTGGACAACTTCTTCACCTTGTCCATTAGCAATGTATACTTGCCCTTGCCCTCCTTTTTTTTGTGGGCCTCCTCTCGGTCCCCATTCTCGGCTTGGGTTTTTCGGCCCCCATTCTCGGCATGGAGTTTTCCCATCTTCTCCTCTCGAGCCCTATTCTCTACTTGAGGTCTTTCCGTCTCTCAGCCCCCATTCTCGGCTTGGGGGCTTTCCATGTAATTTCTAGCATTTTTCCCTTGTGTGGCGTGGCTTGTTACAATGGGTACACCAAATCTCCTCATGTTTTTTCTCCATACTAGGAACCCAGTTTTTTCTCTGGTTGGCAACCATGATTGTTCCTCCTTCAGCTATCATTGCAGAGCTTTCGGTGGTTGAGGTCTCCAGCATCAGCCCTCTTCTGCTTTCTTCACTCCGGATAATGGCTACCACTTCATTAAGCCCTGGGATTTTCTCTTTTCCCAGGATTTAGATTCGGACCTGGTCATACTCAGGATTTAGGCCTACCAAAAAATCATAGACCCTATCTTGTTCAATATAATCTTTTAGAATTGCTGAGTCTTCTGAACACTTTGCTTTTATAACTCGGTAGTGATCCAATTCCATCCATAGAGACTTGAGTTGATTGACATATTCTGTAATGGATTTGTTTCCCTGTTTGGCAGCTAGTATTTTTACTTTTACATCATAAATTTGCGCAGCATCCTTGGCCTTAGAGTAAGTTTGCTTGAGTGCCTCCCAAATTTCCTTTGCTGATTTCAGAAACATGTAGGTATCACTGATTTCTGGAACCATTAAATTCCACAGCCACGCCATGATCATAGAGTCTTCTTCATCCCATGATTTGAATTTGGGATCAGTCTCAACAGGAGCATTACCTGTTAAGTGACTGATCTTCCCTTTTCCTTTCAAGATGGTCTAATAATTTGAGACCATTTGAGGTAGTTCTTCCCATTTAACCGATAAGCAAAATGAACACTCTGCAATTCCCCAGCTGTCTGGGGTCTGTCCCCCATCTCCAGAGTCACAACTTCTGCCATCCCAAGGTGTGATCATGGCGAAGACAAACGCTGCAATGAAGGCTTGTAAGAAGGCCTAAAGGTTACACAACAATGAAGGCTACAATTTAGATTAAAGGTTGCGCAACAATGAAGGCTGTGATTTAGGTTTAGCGGCACAGTCAGAGACTCCCAAGGATCGGGAGCTCTGATACCATCTCAAATTCAGAAAGAATAGAAATCTTTTCTTATTATTTCAAGAGATTATTAACCCCTATATAAATACATAAGTCTGCAGCATATTTTAGGAAATATGGACTGCTAATTCTAAGGAATAAATCCCTATGATTACGGGATCAATCAACTATAAATAAACCTAATAAAGGCAGCATAAAACTGTTACAAAAATACTGCACATCAGATATGATCCTTCCTAAAATACACTATGCCAATCTTTATCACGCCAATCACGGTTTCTGACACAGGTCTCTCTTGGGTGGTAATTTTGTAGGTTCTTTAAAGATTTCCCCATATTCTCCCAAAATTTCCTCAAGTTCTGCCGAGTGCCTAGAGGTCAAACGCTCCATCTTTTCCTCCCTGTCTTCCAACTCAGTTCTTCCCAAACTCCATACTAATGATACAACCTTAATTTCTGTTTTTTCAGCAGTGCTTCAAGGGTCACAACTTTCTTGGTTAATGTTGGGTCACCCCTAACATCCCCTAAAATGAAATCCACACCGCCTAGTTCAAACAAATAGAACTTCTCTTTCACCTCCAAACCTTCCAGCATCATTGGAATGTCGTGACAACATCCTACTTGTGATCTTCTTAAAGCCATCTCCCAAACAGACTTTATAGGAATGTGTTTCTTCCACCACCAAGCCTAGCTCAGCCACCAGATTAGTTCAAATTAAATTGTGGCTGACACCACTATCGATCAACACTAACACGTGTCTTCCTTTCACCCACCCTTGCAACTTCATTGTATTGGACTGTGTCAAGTCCCCTGCTAAGAAAACAGAAAGTTCCATCTCTTTCTCCTCTTTCCCATCATCTTCCTCCTCATCTTCAACCATGATCAAGATCATAATATTCTTTTTTGGACACTTGTGGCATGGGCTGTAAGGACCACCATAGTGAAAATATCTTCCCTCTTCCCTTCTCCAGATATATTATGGGTATGGCACATTCCTTATTCCCCTGCTTCTGTTATCTCCTGCTTCTATTATCTCCTGCTGAATTGCTTCCTATCTTGGAACTCACCGTGGTATTAACACCTTCTTTCCTTGCGATGCTTATGTTACCCGTAGTGTCCTGTCCACTTTTTCCCCCTTTGTACGTCTTTGTTCTGGACATAGCCCCAACCCCTCCTTGATATCTTCTAGAAAATTGAGTTCCCCTATTGATCTGCCCCTGTTTTGTCTGGGATCTGCTGTAAGCTCCTCTACTTCCCTGGCTATATCCATAGCCCTTAGCAATTCTCTGGGGTTGTGGGGCCTGATTTGGCTCCTAATATTCCCTTGCAAACCCGCATAGAAGTATCCCAATAGCTGCTCCTCTGTCAACTCAGTGGCTTGCGCCACTAGCCTCTCAAACTCTTGAATATAATCCTCCACAGATCCATGTTGCCTTATTGCTGCCAGTTTTTCAAACACAGTGCACCTCTCTCTCCCTCCAAACCTCCTTATCAGAGCCTTTGTTAACCAATGGCTGGCTCCTGCATCCATACTAATGAAGGCCAACCTTATCTTTTTTTTTTTGCTAAAACATTTTGAATTTAAAAAAAACTTCTCTGCTCTAGATATCCAATCCACTCGATCAGCCCCTTCAAATGTAGGTAATTCTTTTCTCTTCATCCATCATTTCTATAATTTCCCTTTTTCTTCTTCCATCTCCTCCAACTAACTCATCCTTTCTTCCTATTCTTTCCCCATTAATTGACCCTTGACTGCCCTCCGAACTCCCATCCATGTTCTTTTTTTTTTTCATGAGAACCTTGATCATATCCATGAGTTCCTGATATCTTTCGCAGGTCTCCTCCCATAAATTGTCCAAGGACCTTCCTTGTTCATTGACCATTCTTTCTAGTGTTCTCATTCTTCCTTCCATGACTTACCCCCTTTAGAGATTCGACAGGTCAGACCACTTTGATATGTTTCTTGGCAGCAAGAAACCCAAGATACCTTTAGTTAGCACACAACACTCACACAACTCACAAAAACAGCAAACTGTATTGATTTCTGGGGACAAAAGACGATGTCCAATGGTCACCTAGGAAGCAATTCTTCCTTCACACAGGATGTACTATTCCTGTCAAACACCACAACCATAAACGTGTCCCCCTTGAGACACTCTCCCCCCTTTTTATAGCTAACACCTTGACACCAGCATACCTAGCCCAACAACCTAACTAACTTTCCCTCCTACCAACCATGTCTTGTTTATAATTCTCTTCCTCCTTTCATATACCCTTAGGGTCCTATCACATAATGTGTTTCCAGTTATAGCTGTTAGAATAATTGCATCTATGTATCATCATTAAGCCTACTTAAGGGTAGTTTGTATTAGAAGTAGACTTTAAACCTTACTCAACCCAACAAAACCAGCTTGTAGGATGACGTTTGCACTCACTTATATACACCCCCTCTCACACCGAGGTATATACATCTCAAACGTGGGATTAGACCTTTAATGGGTGGTCCGATAGTGGCCCGATAGCGGGTGGAACAACATGTCCAACAACAACAGATATCGCTAGAATAGGTTTTAATCATGGTTCTGATACCATGTTAGAAGTGGACTTTAAGTCTAACTCAACCCCATAAAACTGGCTTGTAGAGTGAGGTTTGCACTCACTTATATACATTGAATTGGCCTTATCTCTAGTCGATGTGTAGTATTTATAGTAGTACCTAGGTCTGCACCTAGGTGTCTAGGGCATACCCTTAATCTTCCATGTCCTTTGTATAAGAACTTTATTATAAATAGATGAAAGTGAGAGGGATCAATTAAGCCCTCTAGAACTATTTTTTACACTTTCAATCTTAAGCATAGCATTTCATATGCTAGTTCAAGAAAATAATGATTGTTGACCTAGTAGTTATTGAAATGTCTCCTCTCTTTGAGTAATTTCTGTTATTGAAATGTACTTTACTAGACTGACTTTCTCGCAGGCTGTTTCACTTATAGCCTCTTACTTGCAAGTTCCTTTGCGATATCCTTTACGGTTGTGTGCTTCTCATTCATATATCCTTGACAATGCACCTTCAACAGAGCTAACATCTGAAGCTTCACCAAATGCAAACACAAATGCCAAGCATGTGGAATTTCCCCTTTTTTTAGAAGGTCAAGACACAACAAGAGCAGCTTACGCTGTATTCTTACTAAATAAGGTAAATATTTCTATTTGCTCGCAGTAATTCTTAATCTGAGTCCAGTTAAGTGCATTTTTCAGAGATTTTCTGCCCCTTTATCATTTGTCTGATTTATTTGTTTTGCTCTTTGACTTTTCTTATTCGTTGATGATTCTATTTCTAGTCTGTAGCATGGTTAGCAATGGAGTTCCCATCTGTTTCACTGAAATAGCTTTCTACCCAAGATTGCATTGCTTTTTTCGGACTTTTCTTCAACTTGTACATGCTGGTTGATTAAGAAATTATTTGGACTATGAAAGTGAAGCCTACTGTATGTTAACACATGTTTTGTTCTTCTAAAGTGAGCTTCTTATTTCAGAGAGAAATGTTGCAATCTCAGTTATAGATAAGAATGCCTACTATCAATATTACGTACACTTTCATTACCAATCATGAATGTGTTAGAACATCAGCCCATTTTTTTTCAGTGACTGAAATTACTTTATTCGTATTCACTTTAGAAGAGTCAAAATGCTGTGTTCTTTTCACGACATGAAAGATTAAGAGTTTTGTTTGAGTTATGCTTTTACTTAAGACGCATTAGTTCTAAAGTTTCTTTCTGAAGTAATGAGTTTTTCCTCTAACTTCCTTGAACCAAAAACAAAAAGATGCTTTACATGCTCTGAAAAATAGCATAAAATGTACCTTAGGATATTTTACATTTAATTTTTAACTGCAGGACCCTGCGTGTTGGCAGGTAGGTTTGCATCTGTATTATATCTTAAATATGCTGAATATATTTAATGTCTCGCGTTTAATTACTGCCTTTTTTTTTTTTCTCTTGTTAAATTTCTCTTGAAGTGTGGTTGTCTGAACGAGATTCGATACGTATAGTACTGACATACTTCCAAATTAACCTTGACTTACAGCTCCCTTCCCTCGACCTTTTCTGATTGTAGGATTTAGAACAGCTTTTGAATTTCATTGGTGCAAAGAGTTTGGGACCGCGCCATGTACTTGCTAATTTGAGGGAGCTCTATAGGATTATCCAGGCTTCAGCTTTTATAGATAACTTGATATAGTGGTTTTGTCTCTACTGTAATTTCCTTGTGATTCGATTTTTTAAATATCCTTACCAGGGTGCAATTTTTTTGGTGCACCTTCCAATGTAGCATCATTATCAAAATGGAACTTCCTATAATGGATTTCGTATTCTGTAAAAAAGAGATACAGTACTGCCAAAAAAGTAGTGTTATTTGAGCATATTATAATTGCCGAATGCAGAGATATATTGTATAAGAACTAGTGGAGAATGGCATGCAGTTTTAAACCTTTTGCTTAAAACATGAAACAGGTACGATGAAATTCCCTCTTAGGATGAGAAAAGGAGATGCAGTGATTTTTCAAATTTTGATGGTTTTATAACGTCGTGTGAGTAGTTTATTTGATTTATTTCTTTTAGCTCGTGTTAGCAAGAGGTGTCCAGATTTGCAGCTTGACAATAGAGCCAATACTGATACAAGGCCTATTAGCACCACAGTGACCAAAAGGGAGAGTAAGAAATCACAATATCTTATGGACTATCAACTTTGAAGAAAAAGGAATTTGAGAGAATCATATTATAAAGATATTTTGGTGGAATGTCAATTACTCATGGGTTCTATTAAGGGAATATTTTTTGGTAGTTTTTATTTTCTTTAAATGCGGTTAGTTAATGATTGGCAATAAGTACTTCCTTATTTTGGCAGAATGAATGAAAAAGGGGATCTTGGAAAAATTATTTCTCCTTCCTTATCTCTCAAATTTCTAGGAGGTTGTCTTGACCTCAAATCAATGTAGTTATTTCTCTTATCAACTTGGTGTTTTCATTTAGTCTTTCCAATATTTGAAACGATCACTCACTCTAAGACCTCTTCTGATAAAATAGATGAAGCTATTCTTAAACTTATCACAAACCAGTTTGTTATTATGGCCAATCATGACGTTCTCAGAACCTAAATTGACCATCTCCTTTCCCAAATGCCAACCTTAAAATCGTCTTCCTATGTTTTCTCAGGACGTACGTCCGTTTTTCCTTTTCACCCACATACCTATCAATTGAAACTTGATGTTCAACATTTTGATGATATTAATGTTTTATGTTGGATTATCAAAATCTTAGTTCTTCGAGTACCATGATACTCTTGGTGCTAACTACATCTAGATTGTCTTCTTTTACATGGACGATCTCACACTTTATTAGTACTAGTGGATGCACCACAACAATATGGTTACGTCATAGCCAGATATGTTATAAGTGTTGGAACCACACTTTGTCCCAACGTACTATGTTGACCTTCGAGGTGCCTTTTTCAAACAACGCAGTGAAGTACTATTAGTGACTATTTGACTGAGTTTGAGTGTTTAAGCTACTTTATTTTTGCTTGGCACTTAACATTCATCGAGATGTGCAAGCTTTCTTTTTAAGCTACTTTATTTCTAGCCTAACATCTAACATTCGTCGAAAGGTGCAAGCTTTGCAACACATTTCATTTTCTCAGGCCACAATTTTAACAAAGCTACATGAAGACAAAATTGTCGATTAGTGTCGTTTTTGCGGTTTCCCAACATCTCTGTACCACTTCTCACCTCAAGCTACAACTCAATCAGCACAACCTTGCTCACAACCTCCATCTACCTATACTGACTCATACAAACTACAAGAAATTAACCCATGAGGAGATGCTATCTCGTAAAGAGAAAGATCTTTATTACAATTGAGTTTAGTCCTAAGCATAAATGCAAAGCTTGCTTATTCCTTGGTGGCTAAGGAAGTTGATGATGATGATGCTTTTCTAGAACCTTCACATTCTAATTTGGCCCCTTTGTTGTTGGAAGAGGATAATAACACTTCATTCGAAACCCAAATCAGTCTTAATGCCCTTGCATGCTCCCTAGCTTTAGAGGCTTTAAGTTTATTGGGCCACATGAACAAACAATCATTACAATTTTGGTGGGTGGGGAAGTACCCACAACTTCATTCAGGATCAAGTAGTTTGTTTCCTTACTCTGGCAACAGAACCCATTAATACCTACGTGTCATGATTTGAAATGGGTTTGAAATTGAATGCCACAAGATCTGTTATAATGTTTACTTGTTGATACAAGGCCAAACTTTTATTGTAGACCTCCATGTATTACCCATTAACGGAGCTAATGTTGCTCTTGGGATACAATTGCTCAAAACCTTGAGCCTAGTGGTGATTGATTATGTAAAGCTAACTTTGAAGTTTATTAAAGATGACAAATATATTGATTTCAAGGTCAATGCCCCAATTATTGACATTATGACCTAACAATTGAAACGCCTTGTCCAAATAAAAGTTGGGGTTACTTTTTTCTATTTATAAGTGTTGCCACCATCAACTAATAGTCCTTCATCACCCTTTTTTACTCCATCACACTCCATTCCATAAATACATTCTCTTCTCCTCAAATCCTTTTTCCTTTTCCATATACACAATTCACTTACCCCACCATGCCTTATTAATTATGCCATTCATATGCTTCCTAATTCCACCTCAGTAAATGTTTATCCTTACTATTACCCCCATTACCATAAATGTGAAATTGAAATCCAAGTTGAATCCATGCTCCAATAAGGTCTCATTCAACCCAACTCCAACTTTTTCTCCTCACCAATCCTTTTAGTACAAAAGAAGGACGAGAGTTGGTGTTTCTACATAGACTATCGAGCCCTCAATGCAATCAAGGTCAAGGATTGCTTTCCAATCCCATTATCGACAAACTATTGGATGAATTGGGGGCTACTTGTTGGTTTTCTAGACTAGACCTTTAATAGGATTTTAATCAAATTCATATTGAGAATATATATGAAATTGTGCTGTGTGCATATACTATGTTATTTTCTTTAAATTTTGTCAGTTGATGTGAGCTTTTCGTGTGGAGACAAGTATTCGAGTGTCACCTTTCCTCCTCCGCGAGAAATGGGAGGGTGAAATGTCTCATCCCATGAATTCGGCTCGTGCTGAGTATATTCACTGATGCGCATAATATCAATGTTTTTACTCCTTAGTCCTTGAGGAGTCAGGGAGATAGGTCTGAAGTTGCAATGGAAGACGACTCAAATCACCTTGTTTTGCAAAACAGGTTTGGTACAACAAAGTTAAAAGAAACGATATAGGTTTGTGTGTACGATTTGAGTTATGGGTTGGTTATTATGATGTAATTTGGTGTAGTGATTAATGAAGTTTGTAATTGGTTTAGATTATTTTGAATTATATGATATGTTATATTTCTTGGTTACTCACCCTATCCAGTTGTGGTTATGGTTCCACCTACAATGATCGTACTTGTATGAGAGTAGATGACTTTATAGATAAGGCATGACCGAAATATTGCAACGAGAGAAACAATGAGTAATTGTTGTTGGGATTTTCTTTATGTTTTAAGACTTGTAAGGTTTGAATTATTGAGATATAAGACAATTGAAACGATTGGGATTTTTGCTTCCACGATGTTATATTATGTAAAACAAAAGTATGACGAAATTTTGTACTTTGTTATTTAACACGTGACACTCCATTAGGGGTGTTAAATGTAATATATTATTTAGTTAAAGAGTAATATGTTAATTATAAGGTAACAAAAAAAAAAGAGAAATCAATACCATAAATACTTAAACTTGCACCATTGCCAATGAAATTTGATAGTGCTCATCGAAATGTTAAAGTTTTGGGGTTTACAAGTAACATGAAAGTTAGCACCAAAGTTTAGGAAGCAAGAGGTATTAGCATTTCCTTAAGAATTAGACTTCAACATAATTCCATTAAGTTGATTATTGTAAATAGGCTTTTTATTAGAGCCATCTGAATAAGGAATGTATTGTTGTGTAACAAGAATGAAGGTCAAGGGTTTAAAGGTTGGCAAAAAGTATTATATTTGAAATGACCAACATTAGCTATAGCCAAACTTTATATATATCTAACATTGAAAATTGGGAAATTTGTCACCTCTACCAAAATTTCCAATACAAGAAGAAATATCTATATGAGAGCCTCCACGATTACTACTACCATGACTATACTAGGATTATAGGACATTAAGAGTCTACAAGAGAAGAAAGAAGAATGTGTAAGGTAGTTAGGTGGTTAAAGGGAGTGTGTGTGGTTGTAACTATTAACTGTTAGTTAACGGGAGGGGTAGTAGGATGGGGAGCCTTATAAGAAGGCTATGGGAACATGTGTAGAGGTTGGTTGTTGGATAATTCTCTGTGTGATATGATCCTTTGAGTCCTACGAAGGGGGAAGTGCTCCCTTGTAAAAGGACGGTGAACACTTTCATTTTTTTATTACAAATGAATATACATACCTATTCTTTCTTTTGTGTGTGAAGAATGTATTGTGAGGAGAGAAATATTGGTTTCTTGACTGAAGAAACCTATCATTTTGGTCCGACCTACCGGATCCCTTAGAGCAGCATGATGGAGGGAAAAATGCGTGCGATGGAAGATAGATAAAAGGGGAAAATTAACACCATGGAAGGACAATTGAGTTCTATGGAGACCACGGGAGAAAAATTGATGGTCGAGACAATGGGAATTGGGCAAGAACTTAAAGAACTTGTGCAGGTGGTTGGAATGCTGGCGCGAAATCTTGACAAGACATCTAAGGCGAGTCAAGGTTCAATTAATGTGCATGAGAGAGGGAAGAAAGGCAGTTCAGGAGAGGTATTAAAGAAGGATAGGAGTGACCTCAACCAAATTGGGTGAAACAGGTGGAGTTACCTACTTTCGAGGGGTTGGATCCCATGGGCTGGATCCCGAGGGCAAAAAAATTCTTTGACATATAGCAAGTTATCGAAAAGGAGAGATTACGGTTGACCTATATCTGTATGGAAGGGAGTGCCAACTACTCGTTTTGATTTTGGAATATACACGGGGGTTCTGGAACGATTGTTAGGTCTGAGCCATTTAGGGGAAGTTTGAGTGGAACTGGGTCGACCAACAATTCGACGCCCACTAAGAAGGAGGAGACAACAAATACGGCGGGGCCCAAAATAGGGTGTAATATGGCTGGAGAGGCTAGGAGCAGAGGGGTACAAAATCTTCCATGTCCCAAATACCTATAGAGGAAAGAAGATGGATGATGCTTCTTTTGCATAGGGTCGATCAGTCCAGGCCACAGATGTCCAGAAAGGAGTGTAAGGGTGATGATCATGGCGAAAGATGGACGAAGGGGAGGAAAAAGATATAGAAGAGGTGGAGTAGAAGCATATGGAGTTGTCCTCTTTCTCGGCATGGGGCCTCACCCAATCCAATACTATGAAGCTACAAGGGTTGGTGCAAGGCAGAAATGTGCTGGTTTTGATAGATAGCAGAGCCAGCCATAATTTGATCTCCTCGAAATTGATGGAAGACTTGAGGTTGTTAGTGGAGGAAACACCCGTGTATAGAGGGTGTCTCTGAGATGGGTAGAAGGGTACGCAAGGGCGATGTGAAGGCGTTGCTGTGATTCTGGAAGGGTTGAAGGTCAAGGAGACCTTTTATCTGTTCGAATTGGGTGGTGTTGGTCTCATTTTAGGGGTAGAGTGGCTAACTTTATTTTGGGAGTCACCATTAATTGGGGAAATTTGACAATGAAGTTTAACCAAGCATATAAAGCAGCCGAAATCAGGGGAGACCCTACCCTAGCCAGGAAGGTAGTATCACTAGAGGCCTTGATGACGGAGAAAAAGAACGAGGTCAATACAATGATGTGGGGATTGGGAGAAACAGAGTTAGGGAAGGGAGACAAAGGAGAAGGGGAGTTAACATAGAATTAGATGACTGAATTGGAACAACTCCTGGGAGAGTTTGAGGAGGTTTTCAGGGAACCCAGGGGGCTACCTCTTATCAGACAGTTAGATCACAAGATTCCTCTTAAAGAAGGAGCGAATCCGGTTAATGTGAGACCTTACTGGTACCTCATTTAATGAAGGAAAAGATTGAGAAGCAGGTGGGGGAGATGATGAACACGAGAATAATTAGGCCTAGCAATAACCCTTATTCTAGTATGGTGATATTAGTAAAGAAGTGGGACGGGAGTTGAAGGTTTTGTATTGATTACAGGGCGTTAAATAGGGCTACCATACCTGACAAGTTCCTGAATCCGGTTGTTGAGATTGTTGATAGGGGAAGCACTAGTTTAGCCAAACCTTACAATCTCAGAGCTTCTGGTTTTTTATGATGACAACACATAATTAATAACACATGTTTATATGCATTACATGTTCAGTACTTTCATGTTTATGACTATATATGAGAACATGTTGGTGTTGTTTCTGCATTGCTGCAATTCACTGTGTTTTTACATGAGATCTTATTTGTGATTGCATAATAGATGTTTTGAAAAAGGAAAACCACATGAACTTTTGTTGAACTTAAATTGTGTGGCAAAACAACAGTTTTAAGTCAGCTTCATTATAAAGTAAGTCGATTAACACTCTTGACTTTGCACAAAAATTTTCAAAGTGTTTTGAGTATTTTTGGAAAGAAAGTTTTTCAAAACTGCAATGAACTGTTACAAAGTTGACTATGTGCGCAAGCCATTTGATTTAGTTAGTTATGTTTTGAAATTATGTTATTACTTGTCATGTCTAACAACGATATTTTAAATGAGTTTGACCAAGCATTTATTGAGAATCAACTATATTAATTCTGTAATAAAATTAATTGGTTTGACCATTGCTATGTGTTATAATTGTCTGAGTATATTCGACTCTATTAGTAGCAAAGTCGACTTAGGAGTGTAGTTTTAATGGAAAACTATATATAAATGCAAATTTGAATTATGCAGAGACTTTTGTGATTCTAATGATTTGATTGAATTGTTTTAGATTATTGATCTCTTGTAAAACGTGCAAAAGCTCCAAGAATTCATCAAGAAGACCGAGGTGTTCCTTCTTTGATGATTGCTTGACGAGCAAGATTCTGTGCACATTGACTGTTTGATCAACCTGCACTTGAGGTGTTTGATACATGATCAACTTTTTCTCTCAATCTTGTAAAGATTTTTGTTGTCCTGTTGTGACTACAGGAAGAGGACGTGCGGCGTTTTGGACTTTGAGGATTGTTCAAAGTATTGAGGACTGCAGGTGAGGGGACATCTTGCTACTATTCTTTGTTTGTATATGCTTATATTTTGATTATAGGGTTAGAGAGGTATTTTATATTTTGACATGGAGGTCGCTATAAAAGCCTTGTTGAGTAGAAGACAACAACAACAACAGAGTGGGGTGGTGCCTCAAGTGTTAACTGAGTGGCAAAAAGGAGGAAAAGACGGGTGATGATTCAATATTTTATTGATTTCACTTAATTTATTGTGCTAAAATTAATCAGGGAATTGTGCTTAATTATCCGGTATTTTCCCGTTTTTCCTAATTATGCTTAATTTGACCGGAAATTCTAATTTTAATTAATTTGAATTTTCTGAGCTAATTATTTGCATTATTATTTTCAGCGAAAATTTTGGAAACACAATTTGGGACATTTGGAGGACACCAAATAAATTCAAGACTCTTCACATAGACATTTCAAATTTAATTACTTTGAAACTTAGTAGTCTAGATAGTTTTTAATTAAACTTGTAAACATTGGGCCAATTTTTGGCAAAATAGTTTGAGCCCAAATAGAAAACATGACATGGCACCTAGGATTTTGCAAAGTAGGTGGACCCCACCTTATTTAGAAGGACTCATGGTCCTAGGAATAAAGGACCAGCCGTCACTTGCTTGGGCACACACTAGAGAGTCTTAATTTTGCTGGAACAATAGCACCTAACTGGAACGTGGTTTTAGGGGGGTTCGTTTTGGCTGAAAACGTTATTTTTTTTGGAGAAAGGTTGGAGATGGTTTTCGGATTGATGGGCATTGAATGACAAGAAGATTTTTATTCTTTTTATTTCTTGTGCAGTGCTGTAGTAGATGTAACTAACGATGCATTACCTTTTAAGTTCATTTATTTTCTTTGAATGGAAGCAAGGCATTTTCANAATTTTCATTTTAAGGCATATGATATGGTGAAGTGGTGACAACCTCGAGATTCATCTTCTTCTTTTAGAAAAAAAATTGTGTGCGTTTTTATTTAGCTGGCAAGGTGCAGTACNGTGATTAAATTTGCTATAGCCCTTCTTTTGCATTTCGTTTCTTGAATTGAAATAGTAGATTAGGTAAGTTTATGGTGATGGCACGTTCTTGGCTGAATGTTAGCACATTTTTTTTCCTTTATTTCTTTGAATATGAAGAAGTGACTAGATGAGAGTAGGTCTACGGTGCTAGGATTTATATTGTGAGCCATTTATCCTTTTTCTTCATGAAGTTGNTGCGGTCACGTTCTAAAAGAGNTGGANACTTTTATTTTTCTTGCAATTTGGAGATGGGTTGCNTCCAAATGTGANGTCCTGAAACGAATAATTTTGGAGCGGTGCATTCAGCTTTTCAAGCCTCCATTCTCNGTTACATTTAAATACTTAGTTTAACATTGCATCTTAATTTNGTTCACACACTTTGGCCTTCTTTTTTTTTATTCCCNCTGCTATGATAATTTTGCCTTTAATTTCAATTCAAGTGGTCATGCAATTTTTCCTTAATTTAATTGCAATGTTAGTTTAAGTCAGTTGGTTGGTCGTTCANAAAATTACAGTGTTTCCTTGAGATTTATTGGACTNTAATTGTATTTTGNTGNTGCTCTGATTTTGCTCAATATTTAATCTGATGTGTGTCTGCGATTAGGTATACGCNTAGTTNCCTACTCGGTGTTTAATCTTCGCTTAGTTGATTAGATTGTATGGTGCTTGACTGATTAGATTTGAGCATTGCATTCGCTTAGTCTGCAATTATGAAGACCGAATTACCCTTNGCTTAGTTGGGTGATTCGTGTTGGATTTGGATTAGAGTAGTGTGTACTTGTCTTTAATCTGTGATTGGAAGCATAGTGATTAAGTTAATGACCAACCGCTTTTATTCTGTGTTTGATTTCGTTTTTACATTTCTGTTTGCATATGTGTTTCAATTTAATTCATCTGCAGTCACAAACCTTTCACAACCCCCCCACTTCGTGTCTAACCTAATTCTCGAACCACATTTGGTCCTTGAGAGACGACCTAGGAGTCATTTCCTAGCTATACTGCATTTCTCATATGCAATTAAATTTGTATGGGCCGTGACACCCATCAAATTTTTGCGCCGTTTCTGGGGACCAACGGTTTAGTTTTGGGTCTTTTGTTGTGTTAGTGTGTGTTGTGTTTTGTCTTGTGTTGTGAGTGTGTTGTTCTATTTTTGTGTGTTGCATTTTGGTAGCTTTAGTTGCATATTTTCATTGCATTCTTCTTTCCCCCTTCTTTCTTTCTACATGTCCACCTATCTTGATTCTGTGAATAATGCTTATTCTGTCAGTGCCTATGATTATGATTCTCCTTCTGGATGTTACTTTGATGATTGTGATGTATACTCTGCTGATTTCTGTGCTGAGAACAATATGACTCATCCTCCCACTCATGAGAGTGCTCTTTCGGAGCCAGTTTCACTTCATGAGGATGATGTTCATTTTGTTCTCACCTCTGGACTGATACATGTGCTGCCTAGGTTTCATGGTTTTGCAGGTAAGTGCCCATGTAGACATTTGGAGGAGTTCTACACATTATGCTCTTTGATGAAACCTCCAGATGTCCCAGATGAAGACATGTTCTTAAGGGCATTTTGGCACTCATTACACGGAGCAACAAAGGATTGGTGTTGTTGTCTTCCTCCAGGATCCGTCACCAGTTGGGAAGATCTGAAGCATCAGTTCCTAGACAAATTCTCCCCTGTGCGGTATGGTTATAGCGGCGATCCTGGGTGGACTAATCCTAACTTTGGATGGTATGGTACTTCAGAGCATCGATATTAGGAACCACCATTCCAGAATCCTTGTATGCTTTCTCCACCTGTTCAGGAACCACAACAGCCGCAGTTTCATGAGTCGACCCATTATTTATCAGCTATTGGTAGGAAATTGGAAAGCAAGCTTGATTCTCTTGAGAGTTTGGTGACACAGCTGGCATCCAACCAGAGACCAACACCTTCATCTGCATCTGTTGCACAGTTGTGTGCTATATGTCCTTCCAGTGACCACTCTATGGATGCCTGTCCTTCTTTGGACCACCCTGTTACTCATGATGAGCCTCAAGCTTATGCTACCAACATCTACAATAACAGGCAGCCACAGAAGAAAAATCACAAGCAACAATAACAGGAAAAGGCACCTGCCAAGTCTTCTACTTCTTCTCAGCCTACATTGAACGAGTTATGGAGGCAGATGGCCGCGTAGTGTACCGAGGAACAGTCTCAATTTTTAAAGGGATCACCATTGCAGACTGTTCCAATTCTTAATGACGTTAGTGTCATTCACATAAGAGATGGGGAGCAGAGCCACGAGCTTACTATTGCGCTATCTACATCCCCACCCTCCTATGCCTCCCCTCTTGCACCTGAGGATGCAATTGCTCATTCTGCTGTTGTTGGTGAGATGAATTATGAATCAGCACAGGTTTTCTCTAAACTTGAAGTCCCACTTGCTTTGCCTGAGCTGTTTATGCATTCACATGTTCTTGATTCTGCTGAGAATTAGATGTTAGTGTTGATTTTGACAAAGAAACTGTGGAAACTGAAGATGTTTCAGACTTAGGATTAAATTTTGATCTTTCACAGTTTTCTGAAAATTTTAAATGTAGTTGTGAAGCTGGTTCTTTTTCTATTTGTGTTGAAATCAATTCTGTGATGCAACTAGCTTCCAACTTTATAATTGGTGATACTAACTGTGAATCTGATGAAAATGTTGAGGAACAGGCAGATATGAGCGCCACTTTTGAGATAGGTAGACCACTTTCACCCTCCACCAC
>NC_028352.1:16481616-16483511 GCF_000741045.1 Vigna radiata var. radiata | reverse complement strand
CACATTGCACTAACCATGTTGCAGGAGGTACACATGAGTTTGATCAACAAACACCCACGGTGGAAGACAAGAGTGCCAGTGTACACAAAGGCTTGAATATCAATGGGCACCAGTTGAACCCACTCATCAACAATCACTGCTTCTTAGATCCAGCTGTGGAGGAAATCTCCCTTCTTGATCAAATCTGGAGACTGAAGCAATTCCTCCTCAATACTTCCTTGCTGACTCCAATAGTGGAGAATATCTCCCTGACAGTCCAAAATTGGCAACTGCCACCATGATCAGGGGAGTTTTCTTCTTTCCCTTCTTCCCCTTTTCCCACTTGAATTGCACTTGTCCTTGATCTGTTGACTATTATGATTACTGATCTTATGCTTGTGACACATTGAGGACACTGTGTAGTTTGAGTGTGGTCTATTGGGGGAGAATTCTATTTTCTTTGTCAGTTTTTGTTTTTCTGCGTTAAATTTTTTGTTTTCTAGGTAGTTTTTGTTGTGTTTTGTGTACAGCTTTGCATGTTTCTCTTGATTTCTGGACTTTGTTTAGGTTGTAGACTTGTCTTTCATTTTATTGGTACTCTGATTAGTCTGAATTCTTGCTTTTCTTTGCTTGGGAAGATGATTATGATGTTTGAGAGGGTGATTGATTGTGACAGAAATACCATGTGTGAGATTTAAGCCACTTGATATTCTTTCTTGTGTGTGATATGTCTCTTAATTGCTTGCACATATGCCTTGGCTTGACTCTTGTTGATAATTCTTGATTGATATGCATGTTTGGAAGTGATAAAGGCAGCTTTGTTGTTGAGCCTCTCTAGCCAAATGAGCCTACCTTGTTGTGATCCTTTGATAGCCCCTTTGAGCCTTTACTTTCCCCATTTCTTTGTTTTAAAGCTCATACACTAGCCCTAAGTGAAAAAACCATGATTACCTTAACCTTAGGGAATTTTGGAGCTTTGGAAGTGTTTTGGGAATAAGTGTGATCTCTTGGGATATTCAGATGAATTGGCTAGTTGGTTCCTCTTCTTGTTTTTGTTTGTGTAAATATGTTATGTATCTTGTCTCTTAGAGTTGTGTTCTGAAAAGAGAGAAAAGAAAAGAGACAAGATGAAAAAAAAGAGAAAAAAAAATACAGAAAAATTAAAAAAAAAACTGTGAATAATGGAGTCAAGAAGAGGATTGAATTAGAGGGTTTGGGTGTGTTTGACTGTGTTTTCACTTGTTCCCCATTGCTCCTCTATTCCTTTTGGTTTGTACCTTCTCATCCATATTATATCCTCCCTTTTTCCTTGACCCCATTGCATCCATAAAAGACATTTTGATTTGAACATGCATATATGTTTTGAGTGTTGATATTAGAGGCTTGCCAAGACTGTTTATTGCCTGCTCTCTTGAGTGCATTGAGTTGACATTGTTTATCCTAAACACTTGAGAGAAAGACTGGTAGTGTACATCTGAGAGGTTCTGTTGCTTTTGATTCACCTCTTGAGCTGATTGATCATTTTTCCATGTTTGAATTGCTTGGATGATTTCTGTGAGTATCTGCTTTTCTTGATTCTGTGTGGATACTGTCTACTTCCTTTCTCTATCCAGATTTCTTGAGGACTGTGGAATTTTGTTTCTATCTTTATGAGTCTTTGTTTTTGTGTGATGAGTCTGTGTCAATTTCCTGATGTCCATTGAACTGTTCCCTGATTTTCGTCTTGATTTTGTCCAGGAGTGCAAAAGACTAAGTGTGGTCTATTTTGATGAGTCGATATTTTATTGATTTCACTTAGTTTATTGTGCTAAAATTAATCAGGGAATTGTGCTTAATTTTCCGATATTTTCCCGTTTTTCCTAATTATGCTTAATTTGACTGGAAATTCTAATTTTAATTAATTTGAATTTTCTGAG
>NC_028352.1:16469618-16480281 GCF_000741045.1 Vigna radiata var. radiata | reverse complement strand
TTAGTTGGGTGATTCGTGTTGGATTTGGATTAGAGTAGTGTGTACTTGTCTTTAATCTGTGATTGGAAGCATAGTGATTAAGTTAATGACCAACCACTTTTATTCTATGTTTGATTCCGTTTTTACATTTCTGTTTGCATCTGTGTTTCAATTTAATTCATCTGTAGTCACAAACCTTTCACAACCCCCCCCCCACTTCGTGTCTAACCTAATTCTCGAACCACATTTGGTCCTTGAGAGACTACCTAGGAGTCATTTCCTAGCTATACTACATTTCTCATATGCAATTAAATTTGTATGGACCGCGACACCCATCAATGGGGCTACTTGGGAATATGTGATAGCTATGCTGGAGCAATTTCCCGACTTCAACCTTGAAGACAAGGTTGACCATGGCCAGGGGAGTAATGTGAGAAGAAAGAAGAATGTGTAAGGTAGTTAGGAGCTCAGAGGGAGTGTGTGTGGTTGTAACTTTTAATTGTTAGTTAACAGGAGGGGTAGTAGGATGGGGAGCCTTATAAGAAGGCTGTGGGAACCTGTGTAGAGGTTGGATGTTAGATAATTCTTTATGTATGACAGGATCCTTTAAGTCTTGTGGAGGGGGAAGTTCTCCCTTGTAAAAAGACTGTAAACACTTACATTCTATGATTATAAAGGAATGTACATACCTATTTTTTCTTGTGTTTGAAGAGTGTGCTATGAGGAGAGAAAGATTGGTTTATTTACTAAAGAAACCTATCTATAAAAGGATTTAGTATAGTTCAATGATTGTGAGACTGAACTTTGTGTATCCTGGAGCAACCACTAAGTCATGTTTCATAACAATGTAGAAGAGCTTCAATTTTAGCAATTATTGGTGTGTGTTTCTTACTTTCAAAAATCAATACATCTGGAGCATAATTGGATGGAAGTCCTTCAAAAATAGCATCAACAGGTTCTTCGTGATGCACAAAAGCACCAAAATCGACAAGTTCATCAATGTAACTTTTATTCTTAAGAAGATAATCTTCCATTGTTTTAGAATAAAGTTTGAAGACTAAAGTATCCATGAATTTTCTCCCAAACCTCATGCATTATTAGAGCCAAGAACATGAGAAAATGGATTTCAAAAGAGTAAATTGAAGCCAAACAAAGTAATGTTTGGTCTTGAACTTTTCCAATCTTCATATTCATAATTAACATTGTCAATAGTACAACCATGTCTGGTAAGATATTAAGGTGGAACCATTGGATTTACAACAAATTGTTATAACTGATGCGGTTTGATTATTTGTTCAACATGTCACCTATAAAGATAATTTGATCACCAAATTTTTCAGCAATTGAGGTTGGAAAAGAGTGCGATGCGGAAGGCACAAGAAAAATGTCGCAAAGTATAACCCAACAAATTGAAACCAAGGAGAACAATTCGCAATTGCAAACCAAAAAAAGCAAAAGGACGAAAAATAATACACAAAAACAAAGATGCTAGCAGAATCACAAAAAGTAACTAGGGATGGCAACGGGTCGGGTTCGGGTCGGATAGTGTGACACCCGAACCTGACCCGTTGGATAAAACTGTAACCGAAACATGACCCGTTACCCGCCGGATATCCGCCTAAAAAAAATCTGCGGATATTTTAAAACCTGCGGATATCTACGGATACCCGCAAATATTTAAAAAAAATATATTTTTATAAATTATTAAAATAAAATTTAAATAGAATTAAAAAAATATATAAAATATAATATAAATTAAATTAAAATTTAATTTTTGTTTGGGTTGAATTGGTTCAATGGTCAGTCGTCCTTCTTTGCTTTGTTCTCTTTTGATCTTCAATCCTTCTTGAGAATGTCATCAATTCTGATGGGTTGTTGACGTGCAGAAGACACTTCGACATTCAAGACATAAAACGGTCTAAATTTTATTAGGATAGAAGAGGGAGATTGTACCTAGACATCAATTGTATATTTATAGAGCCTATGGCGGCAAGCCCATTGCTTAACTATTAATGCAGTATATTTTTAGACAATCAAATCCAATAATAAATAATTAATATCGTATAATAAATAATTAATATCGTATATTTTGTAAAGAGTAAGACAATCTCACCTATTAATTAGTGCAGTATATTTTTAGTCAATCAAACCTAATAATCAATAATCAATACTGTATATTTTGTAAAGAGTAAGGCAATCTAACCTATTAATATTTGTTAATTTTCAATAAATGACAATTAATTTCGATCCGTATATTTCATATAGTACAATTTTAATTAAATTTAACCTTGTAAAATATAAATTAATGTTAATTTTAATTATATTTAACTTAATAAAATAAAAATTAAATTTTTATTTTTATTTTTTACGGGTAGCGGATATCCACGGGTACGGATAGTATAATACCCACACCCGACTCATTTATAAACGGGTACTAAAATATCTGCTATCCGCGAGTTTTGGGTAGTAAATATTCGCGGATATCAACTATCTGTCGTGGATTTTATCCGCGGATACAGATTTTTTTGCCATGAAGATGGATCGTCTGAGAAAATTGTTCGAGATACCATCTTAGAGAAACTGAATTGAATTGAAGAATTAATTGAATTTTATTATCATGTCTCACAATAATAGGTATACACAATTGTATTTATTGGCTCCACTTACAACAAAAGCTATTTAGAAATAGCTAACAGCAGCAAAGGACTGCCAGTTGCACAAACCAACTACTAACAACTGTAGAAACTAACTTATTTTTACTACTAAAGGTCAAGACACTTTATATACACCTTATTCTTTTAAGGACATGTCTATAAGAGAGTCATCAAACTTCAAAACACACAATTTCTTACTTTCTTAAATGAAGTAATAAACCTTACGATGCAATCTTAATGAACTTGAAGTGAGATCAGTAAATAAGTTGATAAAAATAATACAGAATTTTGTACAAATGGAAGTACATAACGGTTATACTAGATGTGGTATGCTGTACATCTTATTGTTTTACACTTCATAAGGCACAAAAAAATGTTTTCTACATGTTTTACAAATTACATGGCTTGTACAATTTTACAACACCCTTGCAATACGAGGGTTTATATCTAATCTTCATATTTCATTTCATGAATATACAATTGAGTCTTTGTATCTATCCACCTTCCATTTCAATATGTCAATTTTCTTCGGTCAGGGTTGAGTGCATAAAAGGATGTACAAAAGGCAATTGAAACACAACCCAAGGGAACCTACTCGGGTAGCAGGGGCAATCTATCCAGAGTGCCCAATGAGCCATTCACTTGGCCATTGGAGGCAAGTTCATTTAATTCACTATCAAACTCAAAAGTTTCACTACTTTTTACATCATCAGTTTCATAATGGGATGGAAGTATCCTTAGATGTATGCCTGACTCTCCACTGATTCTTCTTATTTCTAGTTGGTATTTACGAATAAATTCCAGCTGCTGAGATATTATGTGGGATGATCTTGGTAGTAGATCCGCAGGTTCTCCTTTCAGAATAACTGTATGCTCTATAGCCATTCGTGCCTCCTGAAATATGCAGAAAGAGATTGTGCCAACCATTATCGAGTAACTTTAACTGACGTATATATATTGAATTTCAGTTGCAAAATATAGGACACTGTTTCATACCAGCTCAAGAATACAGCAAACATTTTGGCTATGGAATTTATCCATTTCTATTTCATTCACTTAATAATATCAGTAATCAATCATCAAATATTGAATTGACAGTAGATAGATTCAGGGTCTCTTTGGATAAAGTTAGCACTCACAAGTAAATAAAATATTAGAATTTTACCTAAAACCTAGCTCAATCCCATAAAATTGAGTCAAAGTAAGAACTACCTAATCTAATTAACTTTTATCTTAGTCATATATGTCTTCCTACTGCGCGACCATTTCACCACCCTAGAGGCTGCAATACAAGCAGCGCACAAAGAAAACACAATTAAGACGAGTTGTATGTGACTCTAAGACAACTTTCCAACACTTTCCTGTCCAGGGGCTTGGCCTGGAACATGGCAATGCACATAAGCAGATAATAGATCCGAGATAAGCATTGATACCACAGAAATTGATGTTAGGAATTAACTAAACTCTCCACCAAATCAGCTTAAAAAGTGAAATTTAACTAAACTTTATTTGTCATATCTAACTAAACTTTCAAAGAGAAAATAAAAAGGAAAAATAAAAATAAATTTATAATAAGCTGAAATTAATTATGCATAACTTGAAATTAATCTTGTGCACAAGCAAAAAAGTAGAGCTGTTAAAATTAATCTTATGCACCACGAGTTCGGACTGGATTAGATTGGAAAAAAATGCATTTATTTTATACGGACTCATTTAAACCCGGTTCATTCGAGTTGAATCCATGGTGAGTCAGGTTGACCCACCAACCCACCTAATTTTATTTTTATTAATTTATCATCTTATAAAATCCTAAAAAATATCATCCGGATCATTATACGTGGATTATATTGTACTTTTTTTTTATTGTTTTGAATTGTCTTGAGTTATCATTATTTTGAGAGTGAAATTTATTTAGATTTGAATTACAAAAAGTTTATTTTAAAAAAATTGTAATTGAGTCCGTGAGCCAACCCGTTTAATCCACTAACTAGTGGTAGGTCGAGCTGGGTTCGAAATTTTTTGGCTCGCTAATAAATGAATTGGGTTAGATTGACTCACTAAGTAATCAACACGTGGTGGGCCAGGCCGGATCGGATCGGGTGACCCGTTGTTTTGACAACACTATAAAAAAGTAAGATTTTGCTGAAGTCAAACAAGCATTTAAGAAGTTAATCTGGAAATGTTCTATAGATTAGCTTATTCATATATTAATTTTAAATTATAAAGAAATTGATTTCATTATTCCTTTTATTTTCTTCTAGTGTTTCTGGAGAAGTTTATTAGAACAACCCTCAGTAAGATTTTTCTCCTCACCTTGTCAATCAACAAAACTAAGCACAGCTCCACCACCATGCAGCAAGGTTAGTTCTACATTTACCATCACTCTAGCTCTCTCCTATGTAAAGAAGGTTGGCTCAAATCCAATAGTGGATAAAAAATATTATTTGCAATGGATAGAGGTGTTTTTCTCAATCAAATGATTATGGGTCTCGTATAGATAACGAGCTGCAAGACTTTATGGAACAAAATGTGAATTCTTTAGTATCCAACCACCTCATATCTCTAAACAAGTCTAACCAAATCCATACAACTATATAACTACATATTTGTTATAACCTGTAACTAGAATTTGAAAGATCTTTAGATAGTATTTTTTTTTAATTGAATAAGATGATATTAAATTTTTAATAATTTTAATAATAAAATAATATTTTTGTTTTACTAATTGCAATAGAAATGCACATCAAATTATTTAATTAAAATGATGAAAGTACCAATACTACCTATGTAGGAATGCTTGGGTACGGGTCTTTTCTAAACCTGGGGTATGGTAAAGAAAACTCTGCTATCCTACCTAAATCTTAGTCATTGTCATCCACTCATTCCCACTCCTTCACCACAATTACATTGATTACGCTGCATCTGTTGTTTCAACCTCCGTAAATTTTTTTTAATTCTGTTTCCAAATTAAAGTCACCTAAATTGCAACTCAGGACATGAAGGGCATCCTCATCATTTTAGGAATACATTTCACTGCTAATTTTAAACAATTAATACTTAGTTTGGATATCCACTGCATTTCTGGTAAGAACACCACAAATTTAGGAATGAAGCTACAAATAAACAAGCAAAGATACCACAGAAAAGCAGTAATGAAAATATAATATGCTAAGACCGGAATCAAAAGAGCTATATAACTATTTCTGAATTCATTTCCATATGTCTATCTTGTTAGATTTATGAATCACAGATTAATAATTAATGATCAATAAACCCTTACAAAATAGCACAGTTCCTAATTTTCTTTAAAACAATAAACTGAACATAGATGAAGAATTGACCATTGGGAACAATTAATGAACCATGTTAAATTGGTCTTTGACCTTCTCTCTATAAAGCATCTTAGATTCCCTCTTGATTTTCTCTTTTGATAGGATGTAGACAAAGAAACATGAATGATGTACGTGCTCACAACCAAAGCAATTTTCATAGCATCAGTCACAATCAAACCTGACAATGATCACTAATGCTGACAAAACCAAATGATATAGATTTATCATGAAATGTGTGGAATAAAAATTACGTAAAGGTGACATGTACACGTCTATTTTCAACTAGTCTTTATTTTATCTCAATGAGATCAATACATTAACCTTAATATACAAAGTGTAATTTCTGAATAATAAACCAGAATGTGTGCATACATGAAAACGAAACATAAAACACAAACACACAAAAGTGACTAACTCCCACTGAACCAAAGATTCCTCAAATGGTAAAATACCCATATGAGCAATATGCTCATGAAAGACCTTGGAAGTAAGAGCTTATTATGAGGATATACCATCAAGAAGTTTGTCCCTAAGTGTTCTATGGAAAATCATCCACTTTGTACCTTTTCTTTAATAATTGATTTGATGTCACAGTATAACCTAAGTGATCTTTCAATTCCTTTCATAATATGTAGCCTTGTGACAAAAATCAACCATATACCTTGATTTGATGCCTCATAGGATGCTACAAATTCTACAATCATAATGGATAAAACCATAAGGGTTTACTTGGTACTAGGCCAAGAAACCACACCACCAGCTAGCATGAAAATGTAACTTGAAGTGGATCTTAAACTATCTTGGCATCTTGCAAAATTATGTCAAAATACTTAATGATCTCTAACTGGTCTGACCCTATATACGTGAGTTTATAAACCTTTGTTCTCTTCAATTCATAACTTTATTGGCTGTTTTCCAAATATCCATTCATGAATTGCTTATATATCTTCCTCAAACCCCAACTATGTATGCTATATCCGGATGCGTACATACTTGGACATACATCAAACTCCCTACCGCTGAAACATAAGAAATCTTCTACGTTTCTTGAGCATTGATTGAGACTGAACTCATCTGTCTTAGCAACTGAAAAATCCTCTTATTTACTATCCTTCACACTAAAACCTATAAGTATGTCATCAACAACAAATCCTTCCTTTTGAGTATAGCTATTTTGTCACAAGACGAACCTTATATCTCTCCATATTACCATTAGAATCCCTCTTGGTCTTAAATATTCACTTACTACCAATGGGCTTCCTACCTTATGGTAATGGGACAAGTTCCCAAACCTTATTGTCTTACATAGATTTATAGTCCTCATGAAGCACAGGTTTCTAAGGATCTTGAGTTTACCCTTATAGAGATTCTGAACTTGCTAGAGGTTTTGAACTTGCTTCATCATAAGCAACTTTATGAATCAATTAACTTTCATTGATTCTTCCTCTATCCTTATTCTTCCCCTAAACTCAATACCCTTAAAGTCTCAAAGATATCTTTAGATTGCAATAAAAAAAATTATAGTCTTTGATCTAGTTGTTTAGCTCTATGAAGTCAATATTATGCTTAGTACCATGGAATTCTATATTTAAGGATTCACAATAAGAAGTCACCACATAATGAATATATAGATTATTCTTTGCCAAAAGTGAATTGGTTCCAACAAAACTTGAATTTAAAACAATCTGAATTCATTATTCTCAAACTAACATAATTAACAAAAACTTTCCAAATAAACAAATGAAATCAAATTCCGCCTAAATGACAGTACCACTGAAGTGTTTTTCAAATCCAATAAAAGAAAACCAATACATAATAATAATCTAAAACATCCTATGACTTCCATCTCAACCAATTTTCCATCTCCCACATAGAATCATCTTTCAGAATCAATTGTCTTCCAGTAGGTTAGGCAACCTTTTCTTTGCACACCAAGCATGATATTTCGCACATGTGTCCAACTTTATTGCAAAAGAAACATTTATCAAATTGTTTTTGTTTCTTTTGTAATGGACCTTTAGGAGCATCATTATTGAGATTCTCAGTTATCTTCATTTTGCCCTTATGATTAGAGGTACTAGCTAATTGAGCACTTTCAATCTTTTCTTACTTTAGTCTCTTCTCTTCTTATATACAATATGAAATTAGCTCATTAAAAGATCATTTCTCCTTTTGACAATTATATGAAACCTTAAACTAGCCAAAGTGCATAAGAAGAGCGATCAAAACAAAATCTACGAGTAAGTCTTTTGACAACTCAAGTTTAATTGCCTTAAGTTTCAAAGCAATGTTCGACATCTCCATAATGTACTCTCTCACATTTCCTTTGCCATGATACCTCATGGAAACCAAGCATTGAAGAAGTGCACTTGTTTCCGCCTTATCGCTTTTCACAAGGCATTTTTCAATCTCGACGAGGAAATCTATAGTACTTGTAATTTCTTCAGATTCAACACCTCTATAGACCTCTAGAATACTACACTTAATGATCATCAAACTCATGCGATTTGAGTAGTCCCATTTCTCATATTCTCTCCTCTTGTTACAGGTACTTGAGTCCATAATAGAAGGAGGTTTCTCAATCCTTAACGCAAGGTCGAGATCCATGCAACCAAAAATTATCTCTATGTTCTCCTTCCAGTCCATAAAATTTGTACTGTTGAGGACAAGAACCGAATTTATGTTGGTAGATATTGAAGCCATCTTAGCTATATTTTGTACAACAGAAACAAAGGAATTAAGCTGACACCATAAAATTAATAATTATATAAATATATTCAAGTATCTAATCTCAAAACACCCAATTTCCCATCAATATCAAGTCTTTGGACAGTAATATTAACTGCTAGAGGTATCTTGGTGTAATGATCAACACTATAATAAAATCATGTCTAGTAATAAACCTATTTTTGGACTAATTTATTATTGGCACATAAAACCTTATAATTATCACATGTTACCATCACAGGTGCGTATACAATCCGACCAAATATTAATCTTCCTTTAGGTCGACCAATACTCACATGGATATGCATATACATGAACATTCATAATTTCTCTATGAACATTCATATTTTTGGACTCACTCTGGTGATTTCTTAATTATCAATAGCTCATTCAAATTTATAAACAAGACCAAAATTAAATTTTATTTATTCCAAACCCAGATTAAGTATTAATTATACTTTATTTCAAAATTTTATTTTATTTTTCAAATTCGTAAAAATAAACCCAAAAAGAAGATCTGAAAATCTGATCCAAGCTTCCCAAACGAATCAACACCTAATCGAATATGCTCCAGAACAAATTTGGTTCAGATTGGGTATCTTTCAAACTGAACTGCGATGAACAAAACCGGTGGCATGAACCACCCCTTTGCCGAACCACAGCAGTGCCACCATGACCATGAACCAGCACGGACCATGGCAAAAGCCACCACGTGAACCACCATGAAAACCAGTTTGAACCACTATTGACCACGTCTATTATTTGCAAGCCATCTACGAGCCTCAGACGCATCGTGCGCCACTAGAACACGTCTTCTACAGATCTAATCACCACTGCAAGACCCCACTAAGAATGAAGATGGAGAAAACCACCAAACGCAAAGCTGTCATGAGCCCCGTCGTTGAGATGGCGTCCATTGTGACCATGAATGTAATAGAAACGTAACACCTAATGCAACCAATTTCATAACCCTTGCAAATGCACAAACCACAATTGCAGTATGCGAACCACCACGGTAAATGCTCCACCGCAATGAAAATGCGAATGAAAAACAAGAAGGCGAACCAGAGGAGAACCCAGAACGTGAGAAAGCAAGAAACTCTCTTGAAAACCATGGTTGAACATTGTTCCCAATTCGAACAATAGAAAGGGTCGAAATCAGATTAGGGATTTTTCCCCAATTTAAGGTTTATGAAGGATTTAGGGTTCTTAATTTCCAATTTAGGTTCTTTAACATTAGGCTCTCCAAAATTATTGGTTTTACTCATTCTAATTAATTTGGGTTTCATGATATTAAGGAACATTAATTAAGGTTTCTATTATCTTAATCCAAACCACATCATTCATTAAATTAATGAATCCAAAAAGGATTTCAGATGCAACTATAATCAATTAAATGAAAAATCCTAAAATTCATACACATAACTTCTCATGTGGAAAGATCAAAACTAAAGTTGAAGCTAATTAATCATAAACTAAGATTCTCTCATACCAATGGTTAAATTTATGAATCACGAATATATAATTAATGAGCAATAAACCCTTACAAAATAAACTAGTTCCCAATTCCCTTTAAAAAAGAAAATAGACACATACATGAAGGATTGACCATTGGGAACAATTAATAAACCACGTGAAATTGGTATCTGATACTCCCTCTGTAGAGCACCTTAGATTCTCTCTTGATTTTCTCTTCTAATAAGGATGAGGAGAAAAAAACAAGAATGACGTACGTGTTCACAAATAGGGACTATAACCTCTTTATGTAACCTCTGTCAGTTACTTTTTTTATATTTCTCAATTTGGCCCCTCAACAAATTAAAATATTGAATATGGTCTCTACACAATAATCCTTTCATGACATATATGCCCTTAGCCATATTTACTTAATTATATCACTTTATAATTGGCTAATAAAATTCAATGACCCTAACACATTTAATAACTTGTTATATATATATATATATATAT
>NC_028352.1:16427242-16469593 GCF_000741045.1 Vigna radiata var. radiata | reverse complement strand
TATATATATATATATATATATATATATATATATATATATATATATATATATATATATATATATATATATATATATATATATATATATGAATGACAAAAAATTGCTAACATATCTATGTCTTTCACAACTTGTGATTTTAACCATGAATTGATAGCTTCAAATAAAAAGAAAAGGGAAAAGGAAAGATGTTAAAACTACAACATTTAAATTACCTCCAAAGCATCAATCATCTCTAATGATTTTATCTTGTCTGTTACTTCAAAATCCTTTATACCATCTTCATAATCACTTAATAATGCCCGTAAAGCTTTTGTTACATGCTCCAAAGAACTGGTCTAGAAGGAAAAAATAATATTCTTTAAGAAAAAGTGTATGACAGAGTATAGCTGTAAAAGTAATGTTAGAAATCATTACCTTTGTTACATAAATGGGAATATCATGAGATTTAGCAGCAGCCTGGATCCCTGGATTCTTTTTAAGCTTTGATTGCAAGGCAAGTAAAGCATTTGCTTCACTAATATTATCAGTCAATTGAATGGCCGCATCATTGATTTTCAACTGCTTAATCCCTTGAATAACAGTTGCGTCTAAAATCTAGAATTACAACTAGTTTGTAAGTTAAACAGATGATAAAATATAAAAACAAAAAGAGCTTATATTATTCATTACTCTGCTAGACCAACAACGCCATGAACTCCATACTCCCTTCTTTGCAGGAGTTACTCTTGACTTACAATAAAGAGGGTTTATCTAATTGTCAACTTCAAATCAGAAGTGAAAGGCACCAGAATACACTAAATGAGAGAAAGAAATTTAAGGATGCAGAGAAATTCAAGCTCATTATTTTATTCAGATAAAAAAAACTGCAAACCTGTCAGAGTAGTTAGTTTTAGAGTCAGTTAACTAACTCTATAAATAATGTTAGTTGGGGCTGATAGGGTGGTTATGAATTCAGTTGCAAAATTCTCTTTGTATCTTATTATCTATCAACAAAGATTGTTACTTTGGATTCAGGAGAAAACAGTTTTGACCAGCTACAATAGGATGTTGTAATTAATTACAAGTGTGTTGTACGGAGATTTTAGAGATCTTTGTGTAATCATTATTCTAAGGTTGCAGTTCTGTATATGTAGAGTCTGATGTATTGTTTTAGTGAATCAATTCAATAAAATATTCTCAGTTTAATCTTTTTCAAGTTGGTATCAAAGTCTTCGATCTGGAGGGCTCTACTTTTGCATTTCTTCATAGCTGTCTTAGTTGTGGTTCTTACTTTTATGGTTCCTTGAAGTGCACCCATTTTCTTTTATTATTAGGATTGTCTGAAATGCACCCAACTTGTCTTTCACGACCACCATCTGTTACTGCCTTTTCCACTGCCATTGCGGTTGCTGAACCTCCAATCAGATTGGCGATCACACCAAGGGATTCACTGTACTCCGATTTGTTGGTTGTTAGAGTCATGCTGCCATCGGCATAGCCATGAAGTTGCACATGCATCTTCTTTCTCTGAGTGGGATTCACCAGCGTTTTTGCTTCCACATGCTTTGTTGGAGTCGTCCTGAGCTGGCCATTCCATATCCACCCATGTTTTTCCCTTTCAATTTGGGTTGCGTTTCTCTCCTTCCACAAAAATACTGTTCACGGTACTGTTTTCTTTTTCTATGAACTGTTCTTTTAAAACTAAGGTATCCCTTGTTTTTTAGCAATAACAACTCCAATAAGCAATGTTGATCTTCCACATTTGCATGATGATAATAATCTTCTTAATGGTTGGAATTGTGATAGGAGGTTATTAGTATATGAGAGGAGAAGGAAACGTTAGTCTCTAACTGTTAGTTCTCTAACTGTTTTTGGCAGTTAGAAAGGGAGAGGGTAGTTCTCTAACTGTTGCTGGCAGTTAGACAGGGAACGGAGTTAGGCTGTATAAATAGAAGAGTGTTAGTTGTAGAAGGGATCTTTTTGACGTTTGGTGTATTCTGAACAGGATTGTTATTTCCTGTTGGGGGAGGTTAGGCTCCTCATCATTGTTACTATTCTTGTATTCTTCTATTGCCTAATAATACAACGAGGTTTCTCAAGTTTTGGTATCTTTCTGTGTTGAGAGAGTGAGTCTTGATTAGGTTTCTGGATTGGAAACCTATCAAATTGTCTCTAGTGAACTTAATTTATTAGATGGACAATGAAAGGTACATGTAGACTCAACCATATTAAAGGAGATGTCATATCTCGGTATAGTCCCAATTTCCAAATTTGGGACAATGATGACTCGTAGATTATTACATAATTATGTGTATGCTAACAACAGAGTAGAAATTATATGTTGTACTCCAGTGCCAGTGAAATTTGAGAAGACTACAAATATTTATTCCATGTAATAGGACATAGTCTACATCTAAAATAAATTCAGGAAAATGTTTTTAAAAAGTAAAAGGTTTTATGGTCTAATTAATCGACTAAGAGTTTGAATAATCAATTAAACTGCTCATGAGAGGTTCAAATACAATATAATTGATTATCGGTTTTGATATCTGATTAAACTATTCTTTAATTGGATTACTTTCCAAATCTTGTATCAATCTTGGTTCTCAATTTCATTGCGTTTTGGTTTTCTAACGGAAAGTGTTATACAAAGAATTTAAATAAATGGAACTTTTTCAGAAGAAGTTTCAAAACCAATTCACCTCTCCTATTGGTTTAACTTAGCTATCTTGTTACGTTCCTCATTGGTTTAACTTAGCTATCTTGTGCATCAATTCAAGAAGAACTGAAGAATGAGAATTGGGTTCAGGGCATAAATGAAGAGATGAATGCCTAAGAACCAAACATGGACGATTTTGACAAGCGACAAGATAAAAGGTAATAGGATGCAGGTGGGTTTTATAATGTAAAGTATAAATCTCATGGAACAATTGATAGTTACAAAGCGAGATTAGTTACTAAAGTGTGTACCAGGACTTATGGTGTTGATTGTGAGGAGACATTCACTCCAAGGGCAAAGGGCAAAGGTGAATACTCTTAGAATCGTTCTCTCATTAGCAACTTATTTTGGTTAGAAATTGCAACAACTTTTTATTTAAAATATTTTCTTGCATGGACATCTAGAGGAAGAAGTTAACATGGAGATTCCTCTAGGTTTGATGTAGCTTGAGAAAGAGAATAAACTATGCTAATTGAAGAAAACCTTGTACAAACTCAAACAGTATCTTTGTGCTTGGTTTAGTAGACTCACTCAGGTTATGATCTTAATAGGGTATAGACAAAGTCAAGGTGACCATACTTAGTTCACCAAGCATTCCCTAGAAGGAAAACTCACTCTACTTCTGGTCTATGTGGATAACATGATTGTTACGTAAGATGAACATAAAAACTAAACATTGAAAGAAAATCTTGTTGCTCAATCTACAATGAAGCATCTAGGAAAACTAAAGTACTTCCTTAGGATAGAGGTAGCTTAATTGAAGAAAAGCATTTGTATCTGCCAAAGAAAGGATGTCTTAATCTTCTCAATGAAATAGGTAAGATTTGTTGCAATACTGGTGGAGTTCCTATAGAATAGAACCATATAATTGGAAATAAGAAGTTCTACTATGAATAAGGGTTCATTTTAGATATGTCAGAAACTTATGGGCAAGCTCATTTACTTAGAATACACTAGACCTGACATATCTTATATTGTGAGTATAGCTAGTGCATGCATTATTCAATTGAGAGACATTTACGGGCTGTGAATATAATCCTTCAATGTTTGAAAACAAGTTCAAGAAGGGGATTGTTGTTCAAGAGGAATGAAAAGTTAAAAATGGAGGTGTAAATTGTGCAGATTATGCAGGGTCTACTATAGATAGTAGATCCACCTCAAGATATTCCATGTTCTAGGTGGAAATCTGTTGACTTCAAAATGTAGAAAAACAAAATGTTGTTGTAAGATCTTATGCAGAGGCTAAATTCCAAGCTATGACACATGGAGTGTGGAATTGCAATGGCTCTGAGAATTATTCTGAATAAAGTGACAAATGAATAGTCTCTGACTCTTTATTCTGATAATAAATCAACTACGAAGATTGTTCACAATCAAGTTCAGAATGTTAAAACTAGGCACATAGACATAGACCAACACTTTATTAAAGAAAAACTAGATGGTGGCCTTATCATTGCTTTATGTCTCATTTGGGCTTTAATTAAAATAGCTGTTCACAAAAAGTCTTTCTATTGAATGATCATCCATTCATTAGCTTGAGGAGGAGTGTTAATTCAAGAGAAAATATCTTTTGTAAGCTACAATAGGATATTGACATATTGTAATTAATTACAAGGGTACTATTGGAAGATTCTGAAAATCTCTTTGGGATCATTACTTTAGGGTTAGAGTTCTCTATATATAGAGGCTAATGTACTTTTTCGTTGAATCAATTCAATAAAATATTTTCTCTCATACAGTTTAATCCTTTTCATGTATTACTGTATCAAAACATATAATAGCATCAAGAGAATTAAGAAGCACACAACAACTAAGCATATAAAACAGGAGTAAACTTTCTGTTAATATCAACGTTTACTCCATGTATTTGTGGTAGGGTTTTGGCTATTGGATAAGAATGTCTTACCCCATAACAAAACAGGCTAAGTGGCGATTTATGCTCCCAGGAATCTTCTACCAAGTCAACAGGCAACTTGAAAAGTGATTCATTTTGGCTGGTTTGATCATCAGCTCCCTTCGTAACTTCTTCAAACATAATTTCACCATTTTTTTGAAGAGAACTGTCACTTATAGGTCCATCGTCTAAAATCTCTTCCTGCTCTTGAGACTTCATTTTCCGTATTTCTACATTTGGAAAACGACCTACACCAACAAATCAAAGAGCAAATAGTCATGTGCCAGTTCACTACAACAGTTTAGTGTTACAGAGTGGTAACTTACCAGAAAGAATAGCATCTACAGTTGCTTCAAGGCTACGATGAATACGCAATTCTGTCTTCGAAATAATCTCCACTCCACAACTAAACGTAGATGGCCCTTTCCTCTCCAATACAGTCTTCTGAACACCCCTGCGACTGGCCTCTTCATCTCCGAGTGTCACGCTCTAAACAATGATAATATATCTTAAGTAATCAAAAGGAATAAATATGCCCATAATATAGATGTTCCTGGTGATTGTAAATTCAATTATTAAAACATGAAGCAGAGAAAAAACATTTACATATTTTTTTTAAAATGCTACATCACACTTTCTGAACTAGTGCAATAAGTTTGTAACTGCTAAGAGACATAATATAAAAGTAATCCATGTGTCTTTCACCTAACGACCTAAAGCTCTGGGACAATTAGATGACAATTGGCATCTTCGTTACAGTGTTTTCAAGCCATCAGAAGCAATATATTCCGGACTCAATTATGTTACAATGTAATTCCCTATCACACTCACATTGATACTGATGTATACAGCCAACAACTCTGGGTTTAAGTCACAGCCACTAATCCATTTCAGATGACAAAACACATTACGGATCACACATTGGCAGAAGTTAAAATACCAAGTGTGTTTAAGCTTTAAAAAAATTATTGTCCTGACAACTCATTTCAAAATAGGAGCTAAATCAAATTCGATTAAGAAATACAAGAAATCAAGTTGCCATCCTGCTTAAGATGTAGGTATACTCACCTGTATCCCTCCAACAAGCATCTCTAAGGAAGGATTCATTATAAGATTCTCAATTGTGATTCCATGAGCAGTGGCAACAAGCTGAATCCCACGTTGTGCAATTGTGCTTGCAGCCATTGCTTCAAGTTTTGTACCAATCTCATCAATTACAATAACTTGTGGCATGTGATTTTCGACTGCTTCAATCAATACCTGAATAATTACGTACAATAACCAAAGAAATGTGGTCAGATTATAACTATGAAACATCTCTTTCAGAATCAAAAAGAACCGCCTTTTAGGACTTAATGGATATAAGAAGGAATGTAAAATGCAAGGAATGGAATGAACAGCACCCTGCAAAGAACTATCTCTTCAAACAATCATTCTCTACTTGTTTGCTTACCACGTACAGCCTACATTTTGCTCTATATTTCACAGCGTGAAAAGCTTATTGCATTTTTGTAACTGGTGAAAAATTATTCAAGTACAAAGCAAATTGGAATAATTACTTTTAAAGAATAATTTTTAAGCTTAAAAGAAATTCCTTTCGTTGGTGCAAAGATATGCAAATTTCTAAAGTTCAGAACTAATTCTGGAGGGATTTCTATCAAGTTTTTATACTAGAACCTTAACCAGCCAAGTGAAAGAATTAAGCTGATTTCTCAAAAGTACCTCTGCAGGATAGACCTCAACGAAAAACGGAGTAATGACACGAAATTGAGTTCCGTTTTCTCATAAAATTATTGACTCTAAAGATATAACAATATGGTGAAAATAAAATTTTTTCAAGCACCCCCTGAACCGAAAGCACCCTTGTTTAAAAAAGGAGAGGGTGGGCTATTCACATTTCATTAGATAGTTACATGCAAATTGAAAGCTAAGCTGAGGTGAATTTAAGAATTCCCCAAGGAAAAAAAAAAAGAGAAATATCTCCTATTTAATCTTACAATTTGGAAGTAGCAACAAAATTTCAGAGTCGTTCAACTTGATTGATTCACTGTATAATATTACAAAGAATATACACAGAAAAAGGTAAGAATAAGTTCCAACCGCTTTCAGAAGAATTCTCAGTCAGCATGAATAATATAGTTACACTTTCAACATACAGAAACAAGAAATTTTACTCCAACAATTACATCTAAAATACCTTATGTTGCGCATCAGAGTTGGGAACTTGCATTCGTCGAGCATTGCCTATTCCAGCATGAGGTATATCACCATCACCCCCGATTTCATTGGAGGTGTCCACAATCATCACCCGTTTCTTGTAATCATTTGCCAGCATCCTAGCAATTTCCCTAAAATGTAGAATAAAGTCATGTTTAGTTCCCATGCGTAAACGAGTATAATAGTGATAAGGGGGAAAATGTGTTTAGTCTGTGTAGTTTTGATCATACTTGATTTCAGTCTAGATACTTTTAAATTAATAAATTAGTCTTCAAACTTTAGAAACACATGTGAATTTAATCTCTTCTCTAACTTTGCCGCATAAAAAAACTATTACTATATGTTAAAGTTAAGCACATATAAAAACTAATTTCAAATATTTTCAAAAGTTGGAGATTGGGTTTACTAATTTAAAAGTGAAGGTACTAAAATAAAGTTTGACAAAAGGTATAAGGACGTAAAACAATGACAATGCTAATGTTCATTGCAAACCTTCCGAGATCAAAATAAGTGATTGGGTATATCTAAAAACATTTGGCCACATAGACAGTGTTCTATATCTAATTAGCTTTATCCCAAACTTTCAGCACATTACTATGGACCATATTTGGTTCTTTAGCAAGCTGGAGAGGTGAATTTCAAATTACAATTATCACAACAAGCTCGAATTCATCTTGTGTTCTATGCATCTCAACTTAAGGCCATTGGAGTCATTAGTGGATGTTCTTCCTCTAGAACTGCAAGCCACTTTGATGAAGGCGTAGTTGACGACACGGTGATCACCTAATCAAAACGATAAAAACTACGTGATCATTGTTCAAAACTAAAACTCCGGTAGTGGTAGTGGTAGACGACGACAGTAGAAGACAATAGTAGACAACAATGTCACCGATAGCGGTAGATGGTGATGCTGCCGGCAGCGACAAGTGTAGTGACAGAGGCAACAAAAAAATTTTTCTCAAAAGAATCTTAGGTTCTAGATACCGTGTTAAGTAGACTTTAAGCCTAACTCAACCACAGAAAACCAGCTTGTAAGGTGAGGTTTGCACCCACTTATCTATTATAAATTGGCTTTAACTCTAGTCATTGTGAGAATTCCAACACACCCCTCTCATGTCGAGGTATATACCGCTTGAGCATGAAGCTAGACATTAATGGGTGGTCCGATAAAAGCCCGATAACAGATGGAACAATATTGCTTGGATAGGCTCTAACATGATTGAGGTTTGCACCCATTTATATATTATAAATTGTTTTATCTCTAGTCGATGTGAGACTTCCAACACATCTCCCTCATGTTAAGGTATATACATCTCGAGTGTGAAACTAGACATTAATAGGTGGTCCGATAACGGCCCGATAGCGGGTGGATCAATATCGCTATGATAGTGTCGTTGTCTACCGCTACCACTAACAGAGTTCTAGTTTCAACTGACGATCACATGGTTTTTATCACCTCAGCCAGGCGGCCAATGTGCCATCAGACGCCTTCATCAAAGCTCTTATGCGCTTTCAGGGCCTTTTGAAGTTGTGGATCTACTCCATTTTCCGTTGTGCATGGTGGCATGTCTTGTCTCCTTTCAGGCAGCTATTCAGAGCTTTGAGGTTTGTCTTTTTCCTTTCTCAGGTGCCTGGATTGGAAAATCTTTGATTTTTAAGGTTTCTCTCTCATGTTCATCCATGATTTCTTTCATTGTTGTCTCTTCTGACTTCCTTTCTGTCACTATTGTGTTTCACCCGTCTCTATATATATATATATATATATGTTTTTCCTCTCATGGCAAAGATGAATTTTGTTAGTTTATTTACAGTTGTTGTGACCCTTCAACAATGACCTCTTTATCCACTGGATGTCAATAATGCATTCCTAAATGGTGATTTATAAGAAGAGATTTATATGGAGCAACTTGCCAGATTTGTTGCTCACGGGGAAGTCTTTCAGGTTGGTATTTCGTCTTCTATGTCGTCTTCGCAAATCATTAAAAATTTAGTCAATTTGGTGTCATTCGAGTGTAGAAGCAAATATTTTCACTAAGTCTATTGATTATATTAGTAGCAAGCTTAGTACATACAATTTGTATGCACAAGCTCAAGGGGAATTGTTGGATAAATTATGTTTATCTAGTTTTTTATCTTTAGTTAGTTTGTTATTATTTCTTATTTGTATTTTGGACTTAGCCCATATTTATTTTATTGTAAATAGAGTACTCTATATGTATATTCAACATAAGAGAGATTAACTTCATTCATATTTTTTACTATATTCAACATGAACTGAAGATAAAGGATAAAGATATGATAAACATAATATATCTAACATTATTCATGCATTTACAATTCATGTAANAGTATTGATACTCTTAAAAGGGTGTGAAATTTCATCAAGTTCAATGAAAAATAAAGAAATGACTACCACTCAAACACCACAAAGACAAGAACAAATATAAAGGATCAAGAAGAAAACAAATCAAACACAAAAGAATTCAATGTGGTTTGATTATAGCGTTAACAAACTCCAATCTAAATCTATGAGCAAACTTCACAGAAAATATTCTTCTACCTCTTACAAGCTATAGAAAGAACTTAACAAAGTTTACCACTGAAACATTACTCTCTCAAGCTATAAACACACCTTTCTCAATTGGATGAGATGCTCGGTAACCTTACACACTAAGGTAATAAGATTTTATTGGACCAATTTTTAACAAAATGAGTTATAAGAAAACGATCCAACCCTATCTAACAGCATTCATATGACAATCAAGAATAAGAAGCATAATAAATGCACAATTCTACACTTTAGTGAGGAAACTATTTCATGCATTTTTATCATATGAAGAAAATGTCACTAACCGAATAATTGTAGTTTTGCCTACTCCTGGAGGTCCAATCAACAACAAAGAAGCCCCATCCTTAATCAAATCTTGCAACAACATAGCACTCCCTGAAATTGCCCTGCCAGCTCGACAAGTTAGACCAATAATTGTGCCCTTGCGATTTCTGATAGCACTAATTCGATGCAGTGTTCTGCTGATTCCTGCTCGATTATCAACAGCAAAGTCACCAACCTGCGAGATATCCCACTCATGAATTGACAGTTATAAATAATTATATCTTTCCAAGATCAATTTAAGGGTTATGGTTCTGGCCCAATCCAAAAATCCCATCTCTTTCACATTCCACATTTTTGCTTCTAAGCAATAATGGATTATTACATTTTTATACATTGAGCATTGTCACTACAGCTTGAACATACGGATTTTCGATCAAATTCATACATCCTAAGTACTCCAAAGGGTACATTAGAGGATTATAACCTAAGTCTACGATAAACTAAATGTTGAGCTATAGTTGCACAAGCGCAAGCACTTGCCCATGAACATTTTGTTCATCTTCTTTTCTTCACGAACATTACAATGCCACTATCTCGTTCTGAGTCAACTTGTGAAGAAAAATATATTTTTTAAGCAGTCAAGTATTACTCACATAGACATTTTATTGCACAATTATTATAGACTTTTAACTAAGTACTTAAAAGAGAAGATATTAAAGAGTTGAAAGAGGTCACATAAATCAAATTTCTCAGATACACAAGCTAATTCTCGGATACACGAGTTAAAATAAAAATTAAGAGTAGTTATGCAAGAGTACTGTTACAAATACACAAGCTAATTTTAGCTTAGTGAAAAACTAGCTTCAAATATGTTTTTTTTTCCTGAAAATATCTATGGTTAAGTTCATCCAAACAGATACATTTATATGAGAAAGAGTATAGGGATAACGTTAAGTAATGGATTATTTATTGTTGCAATACCTGAGCAGTGGCGTGTTCGATATCCTGAACCGTGATAGGATACTCCGATATCACGAAATCCCCGGAGGGAAACCTCGCGAGCGGTTTCCGGCCCAAATCCATCACAACCTCAATCAGCTGCGGCAGCTCCGCGTGGTCACTCACGCGACGCCGCATCTCCTCCGGTAGCAGAGAGAGCAGCCGCCCCAGCTCCACGTCCGGCTCATCCTCCGGGAAAACCGAACCGGACAAGACTGGGAAACTGGCGCGCAGACCGGGGCCGATTCGGGGCCGAGGGACAGAAGGAACGACGGGCGGGTAGAATGGCTTGGGCGAAATCGGGCTGGGAAGGGGCGGTTGCTGGGAAAGGTGTTGGCAGCATCGAAGCTGAAGCGGAAGAGTGAACCCTAGCATCAGTTTTGGCGGGAACCCTGGAGTGGTGTTCTGTTGTAGTGGCGATTTCCGAGAGAAAGTGTTATGTAATCTCCGTTTTTCCCAGGTTTGTGGAGCAGAGGTGGAGGATTTCAAGTGCCAGCGGCAACGTGTTTAATTTTCCTTTTTCCTTTTAGTTAGTTTTTTCAGTTTGAAAGCAATGGATAGTGGGCAATGGACATTTTCTTTTACAAATAAAAATAACATTTTAATCACTATTTATCCAGAATATACCATCGTTTTATCCTATTTCACTACATAATTTGGATCTTATCCTCTTCCAAGATAAGTTTTGTTTAAATATTTCAACCATTTCTTACGTTCTTAAATAAAAAATAATTAATTTATTATCTTATTACATTACACACTCTTGTTTTATGGTTTAACAATTAGATTTAATAATAAATATAATAAATAAGATTCTCTCGTTAATACTAAATAGAAGAGATGATTATACAAAAATCAAAGAGAAAGTACAAAATACTAATAACATATTATAATCCTCTCCATTATAAAAACATCGGCAAAAAGATTCGTTAACATAAATCACCACCATCACATAAAACCATTGTACGTTCAGTTGAATATGAACTACTAATGTAGAGAATGTATTTATCAATGATCTCCCCATTAACAACTACATAATAGTCTTAGCAAATTTAGTATACTAAACAACCCTTATATCTTATATAAAAATTTTCAAATATCTTTTTAGCTTTTTGTTAAATTAATATATGTCTAATCAACATTTATATATATATATATATATATATATATATATATATATATATATATATATATATATATCCATTAAAAAGTTAATAAAAAATAACTTAAAATGTACTCACTCTTATTTCTGTTTATAAATAAATCTTAAAATAAATATCTTTACCTGACGATATATCATTTGATTTCCATACACAAACGTGTGTTTAAAATGTTGATTATTTAGTAAAGATACATTATATCGAATAAGGCTTTATTAAACAATTCTCTTAATCAATAATGTGTTGTTAAACCCTAAACCTTAACAAAATTAATCATATATTTTATAATATTAATATATATATATATATATATATATATATATATATATATATATATTAATTTGTGTACGCTCTTTTTTTCAGTTGGTATATTTTAACAATGTGTATTGGGTTTTAATAGACAAAAATACTCTCATATATTATGGATTCTAAGTTTTAAGGCCAAGGGTATGTTATATTGAGTATATGATTCTGTTTGATTTAAGTCGATTTTGTTATGTATGAAGTTGATTGTTTTACATATTACTATTGCATTCAAACATTTGCACACACAGATTTTACCTGTAACAATTTTTACATTATAATGATTCTAAAATGCTTGATCTGGAAAAGATCCTGAAAGGTTTTTGTAGGAAAATTGCTTTTGGATGAACAATACTCGAAATTCAACTCAAATGAAAAGCAATGAAGTCGATTGCAACGGTGGATCAATCGGTTGTGGTTAAAAATTCCATGATTTAGAATTCTGTTATATTTTTTATTGATCATATATTGTTGATTGTTTCATATCCAATATATCTCTGTGCTATGATTGATTGAAATGTTTGAGAGATCATATTGAGATTGTTGAATTGAGATTGTATCCCTGCTACAATAATGTACTTAATCATTTTCTGATTTGATACAATTCTGTCAAATGCTAATACATGCTCTGATATATTTTGTGAATACTGCATTGTGCGTCTAGGTTTTAAATATAAAACATGCATAATGTAAGGGGGAGCATTGCATACTTTTTAGATATTTCACATGCCTACACTTAGGGGGAGATTATAACTTTATCACGTGATTATCTGTGACAGGGGGAGCATCGTTGTTTGATTAACATGATTTATTGATGCATCTCTGTAATGTTTGATTATCTGAATATCAATATTTGTGTGCATACCTTTTTTGCTAATGCCCAAAGGGGGAGAATTATACTGATTTGGGTTTGATATTTGATTGATAATCTGAATTGATTTGTACAACATGGTTGTTTATTAATCATGGTTGTGCATCATCAAAAAAGGAGGAGATTGTTGAGATTGTGATAGGGGGAGCACTGGTTTAGCTGAACCAACAATCTCAAAGCTTCTGGTTTTTTATGATGACCACACATAATTAATAACAAATGTGTTATATGTGTTACATGTTCATTGCTTTTATGATTATGATCATATCAGAACATGTCTGTGTTGTTTCTGTTTTTGTGATGACCATTGCAATTCACTACTATGTTATATAATGAGATTTTATTTGTGTTTGCATGACATATGTTTTAGAAAAGAAAAACCACATGCACTTTTGTTGAACTTTAATTGTGTGGCAAAACAACAGTTTTAAGTCGACTTCATTATGAAGTAAGTCAATTAAAACTCATGTCTTTGCATAAACTTTTTAAAAGTGTGCTGTGTGATTTTTTGAAGAGAAAGTTTTTTCAAAACTGCATTGAACTTTTATATAGTCGACTATGTGTGCAAGTCATTCGACTAAGTTTGTTATGTTTTGAAATTTAGTTAGTGCTTTTCATGTATAATGGATATATTTTTAATGTGTTTAACCAAGCATTAAATGATAATCAACTGCATTAATTGTGTAATAAATTAAGTTGCTTTGACTGCTACTATCTGTTATAACTGTCATAGTACATTCGACTTTAATAGAAGCGAAGTCGACTTGGGAGCGTCAAATTTATGAAAATCTATATATAGATGCAAATTTGAATTCTGTAAAGTGTTTTTTTATTCTAACGATTTTGGGATTTTCTTTCAAACTTGTGTTATCTTACAGAACGTGGAAAAAGCTCCAAGAATCCATAAAGAAGATTGTGGTGTTCATCTTTGGTGATTGCTTGAAGAGAAAGAATTGTGTGCTTTGACAGTTTGATCAATCTTCCCTTGAGGTGTATGTTTCGTGATCAGTTTTTCTCAATCATGGGAAGATTGGTGTATTGCCCTGTTGTGACTACAGGAAGAGGACGTGTGGTGTTCTAGACTTTGAGGGTTTCTCAAAGGGTTGAAGACTGTAGGAGAGGGGACATCTTGCTAATGTTCTTCTTTGTTATATGCCTATATTATGATTAAAGGTTTATACATGTGTTTTATATTTTTTTACGTGTGTCGCTATAAAAGCCTTGCTGTAACAACCTTGATCACTATAGTGCATTTGCTTCATGTGATTGGAAGGACACTAGATGTAGGCAGGTTGGCCGAACGAGTATAAAAATTTGTCTTTGATCTCTCTATCCTTACACTTTTAAATTCAAAGTCGACTTTATTTTGTGCATAGTCAACTATATTCCGCTGCATTTAAAAATCTTATTCCTTACATTTCAAGAAAGTTTTGAAAGATCATCCTTTTGTGAAAAATATTTTTAAAAGACTCTGATTTTAAAGTTTCACCAATTCACCCTCTCTCTTGGTGTGAGAAACTACGTCATATTAATTTCAACAATTGGCACTAGAGCTGCTTTTCATAAGATATTTGAAAAACAAGTTGATTACTTTTTTCTTTAATGCAACTGATCTTGAAAAAAAAAGGCTTTTAGTTCTCAAACCTTTGGTGACGGTGCATCAACAAATAGGTCACCACTATATGTTGGTGAAAACTATGTTTTTTGGAAATCCGAATGCAAATCTTTCTTGAATCCGTGGATAAAGGTGTTTGGGATGCAACATTGAATGGTCCATATGAGCTAACTCATGTTGTTAATGGAAAAACTGTTTTAAAATTTTTTTCTGAGTGGACTCAAGATGAAAACCGTAGAGCGTAGTATGATGTCACAACCAGAAATGTAATTGCTTCTGCACTAACTATGGATGAATTTTTCAGGATTTTTCACTGACACAAGAGTATGAATTATTCAGAATGAAGGCTAGTGAGACTATTTACGAGGTGCAGAAAAGATTCACGCATATAGTCAACCACTTAATGGCTCTAGGGAAAGTTTTTGATAAAGAAGATATCAACATTAAGTTATTGAAAAGTCTAAACAGGAGTTGGCAACCCAAGGTCATAGCAATCTCTGAGTCAAAGGATTTCACAAGCATGAATATGGCAACCTTGTTCGGCAAATTAAGGGAACACGAGTTGGAACTTGGAAGGTTATAGCCTTGAAACCCACAAATAGAAAAGCTTCAAAGATTGCACAATTTGAAGATGAATCAGAGGCTGAACTAGACAAAAAAAAGAGCTAATGAGCATGGTGGTAAGAAAATTCAATCGATCATGAAAAAATAAGTCAGTTTACTGACCATGCAGGTATTGGAAAAGCAAAGAAAATTGCAAGATCAAATGTTGTTCAGTGCTATGAGTGTGGAAAGGAAGGACATACTAAACCTGAATGTCCTGACCTGAAAGTCAAGCAAAGAGCAAGTAAAAGATTTCCTCAAGATAAGAATAAGAAGCAGAAAAGTGCATATATTTCTTGGGAAAACAATGATACAGATTCTTCAAGTGATGAAGATTGTGATCGTGAAGAAGAATCCAACATATGCTTCATGGCTGGCTTAGCAAGAGATGACTATGATAGTGATGAAGAGTTCGAAAACGAGCCAATTGAGGTCAAATATGACATGGTTCTTGATGCATTTCAGGAGATACATGTTGAGGCTATGCAACTACAATACAAGGTTAATTAACTCAACTCTGAAAGGAGAGATTATGAGCATAGGATTAATAATCTGATTGAAGATAATGAGAAATTGAAAAAGGAATTAGATATTGCCTTAGAATTTGCAAAAATTGTTAAAATTGAGACTAAAACAGTGGGAAAAGAATGTGAAAAATGCGTTGCACATATAGAACAAATTGATTACTTAACTAGCACGCTGGCTAAGTTTACTCAGGGTAGAGACAATCTAAATGTTGTTTTAAGGTCTTCTGGTAAAGCAGGGTATAGATAGGGAATAGGTTACAAAGCTCTTAATAGGACAAATACAAAGAAATTTGTTGATATAAGCAAACCTATTACAAGTGCTTGTTTTTACTGCAATAACATTGGGCATAATGTTAGAAACTGCTATTATAGAAAAGTTGGAGTTCCAAAGCGAAAATTCAAGTGGATTCCCAAGGAGCAACTTTCTGAAATTAACAAGAAATGACCCAAATTCAAATGGGTACCAGAATCGAAAAATTTTGATTGTTTTGCAGGATAGTAGCAAACGTTGTAGCAATGCAGAACTCAAGGATGAACTAACTTGATGATATCAAAGTTCTTGAGTATCTACAAGTGGTAACAAGTATTATCTTACTACATCATGCATAATATTTTTTTCAGCGATTGTTTAATGATTGTTTGATTGTTGATTAATTGTATGAGATTGTTTTCTGTGAAAATGCATTTTCACGAATTTTAATCAACTAGATTAAGTATGAAGTCGAATATGTTTTGGAGTGATGTGTAAATCCGTTGTTTAAATCTTTTTGAAATACAGAAGTCAACTTTACACTTAATGAAATCGATTTGATATCTCTATCATGGGCTTTCTTTGTTTGAAAATTGAAAATGGGCCTGAATTGTATTTGTGTTTATTGTTCCCGCCTTTATATTTAGTCATGTCTGAGGATATGATAGCATTTAGTAAGGTTGGTGAGTGTTTTTCTGGTAACCCTAAACTGAAGAGAAGGTATTCAAGAAATATGAATCTTATGGTGTCTCCAAATTAGTCTTCTGGAAGAAACAGCGGAAAGGAAGTTGTCGTGCCAAGAGGACCTGATCCTATAGGATGGATCAGTGATGAAGAAACTAGAGAAAGATTTCTGGAAGAAAGGGCCAAGATAGTTGTTTCACCCATGTGTCTGAAGCTTAACATGTATGAAAGAGAGGGTTTTCAGTTTCCAAGTTAGCTTGAAGAACAAGAACTCTTTGCATTTGTTTAAATGAATAGAGATTAGTATCCTGACTTAGTAAGAGTATTCTACAATAATCTGAAGGTTGTAGATGGTGACATCAAGTCAAGAGTGAAAGGGGTAGATGTTTTCATTGACAATTTTATCTGGATGCTATTTATTGGACTAAAAGCAAAAGGTGTATCTTCTCATTTGCCCTATTTCGAAATTAATCAAATATTAAAGAAAAGAGATCTTTACTCAAGTTGGCTGAGGTTTCCTGGAAGATATTCAATTGAGAGGTTCTTTGTACATGAAGGATTAAAGATGGAGGAGAAGATTATTGCCTATCTTCTCGCATGGGTAATCTTACCTGGAAGATTGATTCGAGACAGAATGTCCACTGAGGATGTCTACTTTCTACATGCTATCAAGAACAACATTCTAACAAGTTGGGTAGAAGTGATCAAAAATCATATGAAGAATGTTGTGCTTGAAAGATCTCACTACCTACCACATGCAGCTTTTATAAGCAAAGTTCTTGTAACTCAAGGAGTAAACGTCAATGGTGAGCAAAAATGCTCTTGTAGTGGGACTAACGTGATCAAACGAAACACTATTGCTTCTCTTGGTCTAGTGAAGACAGTAAAAGGCTGGTGTTTCAAGGGTGAAGAAGATTTGAACCACAGTTCTAGAAGCACTCCTGCAACAAATGAAGAACGTACAAATTTCTTTCCTGAGAAAAAGTTTTAAAGGTTTGCTGCTGAACAATTTAGAATTATGAATGATATATTCGATCATTTTGAAAGAAAACATGGTGCTGCTCAACAACAATGGGAAGAAAGTTCATCTGATAAGGATACTATGGAAACTTCAGACTCAGAATAGGGTTATTAGGAGAACTCTTAGGGGTCTTGTGTTTACAGTCTTGTCTCATGAGTCTTTTTTGTTTGGTTTAATTTGTTTGTTTGGATGTTTTGAGTATTTCTTTTATAGTTGATGGCTTTGATGCCATTTCTATTTTGCCTCATTTGATTGTAATCACAGATTAAAATCAATGAAATCAGAGGTTATGTTATATTGAGTATCTGATTATGTTTGATTTAAGTCAATTGTGTTATGTACAAAGTTGATTGTTTTACTTATTACTGTTGCATTCATACATTTGCACACACAGATTTTACCTGTAACAATTCTTGCATTATAATGATTCTAAAATGCTTGATCTGGAAAAGATCCTGAAAGGTTTTTGCAGGAAAATTGCTTTTGGATGAACAATACTCGAAATTCAACTCAAATGCAAAGCAATGAAGTCGATTGCGACTGTGGATCAATCGATTGTGGTTAACAGGGGTTAAAAATTCCATTATTTTGAATTTTGTTATATTTTTTATTGATCATATACTATTGATTGTTTCATATCCAATATATTTATGTGCTATGATTGATTGAAATGTTTGAGAGATCATATTGAGATTATTGAATTAAGATTGTATCACTGTTGTAATAATGTACTTAATCATTTTCTGATTTGATACAATTCTGTCAAATTCTAATACATGCTCTAATATATTTTGTGAATATTGCATTGTGCATCTGGGTTTTAAATATAAAACGTGCATAATGTAAGGGGGAGTATTGCATATTTTTTAGATATTTCACATGCCTAAACTTAAGGGGAAGATTATATCTTTATCATGTGATTATCTTTGACAGGGGGAGCATAATTGTTTGATTAACATGATTTACTGATGCATCTCTGTAATGTTTGATTATCTGAATATCAATACTTGTGTGCATACCATTTTTGCTAATGCCCAAAGGGGGAGAATTATACTGATTTGGGTTTGATATTTGATTGATAATCTGAATTGATTTGTACAACATGGTTGTTTATTAATCATGATTGTGCATCATAAAAAAAGGGAGAGATTGTTGAGATTGTGATAGGGGAGCACTGGTTTAGCTAAACCTACAATCTCAAAGCTTCTAGTTTTTTATGATGACAACACATAATTAATAACACATGTGTTATATATGTTACATGTTCATTGCTTTTATGATTGTGATCATATGAGAACATGTCTGTGTTGTTTCTGTTTCTGTGATGATCATTGCAATTCACTATTATGTTAAATAAAGAGATTTTATTTGTGTTTGCATGAGATATGTTTTAGAAAAGAAAAACCACATGCACTTATGTTGAACTTTAATTGTGTGGCAAAACAACAGTTTTAAGTCGACTTCATTATGAAGTCAATTAAAACTCGTGTCTTTGCACAAACATTTTCAAAGTGTGCTGTGTGATTTTTTGAAGAGAAAGTTTTTTCAAAACTGCATTAAACTGTTACATAGTCGACTATGTGCGTAAGCCATTCAACTAAGTTTGTTATGTTTTGAAATTCTGTTAGGGCTTTTCATGTATTTTTAATGTGTTTGACCAAGCATTAAATGAGAATCAACTGGATTAATTGTGTAATCAAGTAAGTTGCTTTGCTGCTACTATCTGTTATAACTGTCATAGTACATTCGACTCTATTATTAGCGAAGTTGACTTGGGAGCGTCAGATTTATGAAAATCTATATATAGACGCAAATTTAAATTCTGTAAGGAGTTTTTTTATTCTAACTATTTTGGGATTTTCTTTCAGACTTGTGCTATCTTACCGAACATGGAAAAAGCTCCAAGAATCCATAAAGAAGACCGTTTTGGCGATTGCTTGAAGAGAAAGAATTGTGTGTTGTGATAGTCTAATCAATCTGCACTTGAGGTGTCTGTTTCATGATCAGTTTTCTCAATCTTTGGAATGTTGGTGTATTGCCCTGTTGTGACTATAGGAAGATGACGTGTTGCATTCTAGACTTTGAGAGTTTCTCGAAGGGTTGAAGACTATAGGAGAGGGGACATCCTTATGTTGTTCTTCTTTGTTATATTCCTATATTTTGATTAGAGGGTTATAGAGGTGTTTTATATTTTTGACGTGTGTCGCTATAAAAGTCTTGTTGTAAAAACCTTGATCATTATAGTGCATTTGCTTCCTGTGATTGGAAGGACACTGGATGTAGGCAGGTTGGCCGAACCAATATAAAAATTTGTGCTTGATCTCTCTATCCCTACACTTTTAAATTTAAAAGTCAACTTTATTCTGTGCATAGTCAACTATATTCCGCTATACTTAAAAATCTTATTCCTTGCATTTCAAGAACGTTTTGAAAGATCATCCTTTTGTGGAAAAGATTTTTAAAGGACTCTGATTTTAAAGTTTCACCGACTCACCCCCTCTTGGTGTGAGAAATTAAGTCATACTATTTTAAACAGTTGCAATAGAGGATGACTTAAATCATCCTATTTTGCGAAACAGGTTGGTGCTACAAAGTTCAAGGAAAAGACAAAGGTTTATGCATGATTTGGTTAAGAATTTAGTACTGTGATGTAATATGATATGAGGACATGCTCTAGACTATGATAACTGGTATTATACTTTATTGTATGGTTCAAAAAAATTTAAGATCTTGCAATATTCAAAAAGCTTAGACAAATATTATCTTTTGATATTTATTGATATAATTATATAAGATAATTATTTAAAAATATCAAATAAAATATCTAAAGAAATATTTTCCCCAAATCATTTGTGTGATAAATATTTATCAACTATCAAAGCTGTTTTGTAGAAAACCTACAGTTGTGCTTTATTTCCAAACACAAGAATCTTCCAAGCTAAATAGTTTATTTTATAAAGGAAGTTCTTAAAAACACATTACACTATATATATTTTGTATAGCACGCTAAAAGATGTTATTGGAAAATCCTATTAAGTCGAGCCTACGATTATATAAAAGAAGAGAAAAATACTTGATGTTGTTTATATAAACCCCTACAGAGTTTGAGTGATGGTGTTTAACTAGAGATTGTTCTATTGCCATTCTTAATTTTTTATCCTTCGTAACCATTCATCGTTGAGTAGATTGCGAGTCATACTTAATAAATGTTATGGCTCCCTTGGGTATGCGGTAAGGTGGTGGTCGTTTGAGATTTGGATAAATTTCTCCCATTGTGGTGGGTGTTGGAAGAAAAATTCTTGATATGGGGAGCAATATGAGTGTTGAACCTAATCCCTGATGTGTTTAGCTTTTGATTATTACAACACATTGATAATAATAACACATACATGTTGTCTTGACACAACAGAAATATGTATTAGTGATTGATACATATATGGATATGTAAATGCTTATTGCGATTAATAAATATGTTGACATATTGTTTATTTTGCATACTACTGATCATGATGTGCTTATATCTTTGTATGCATATTGTATGTTTCTATGTGATGAAAACCACCAGCACAAAAGCAAATATGCATGACATAATCGATTATAGTGGTGTTGTAATTAATTAAGTTCATCAGACAACTTATGTTTTAAACTATGGCAAAACAACAAGTTTTGAATCGATTACATTAGTTGTTAAATCAACTAAAACTCGTGTCTTTGCATATATCACTTTCAAATGTGCTGTGATCAGTTTTGGAAGAGATAAAGATTTCAAAATCTGGTTAAGTGCTTAGCTTAATCAATTACACATTTTATGTAATCAATTAAGTCTGTTATCTTTTGAAAACTATTTTCAGCTTAGTCATAACAGTATTAACAACCATATTTTTAAATATGTTTGACTAACATTAAATGCAAATCGATTATATTAATTGTGCATTCAATTAGACATGTGTTAGTTGTATTTCTATTACATCTGATTTTAATGTAACCGATTACATTACTAACGTAATCGATTATTTTGTGTCTACATGATGAAATCTATAAATTACATGCAATTGTAATAACTTTTGATCATCTGTACATTTTCATATATGATATCTTTGATCTGAGAAAGTTTTACAGATTGCTTAGACGCTCCAAGAATCAAGAAGTGAAGAATTTGAAAAAACTTGAAGGATTCTTGAGAGAAGCTTTAAGAACATGACTAGATAATCTTAGCCGCACTATTGAGGTGTATCTACGTTGATCAAAAGAGTATTCTACAATCGTTGATTGTGTTGTTTCCCTGTTCATGTGTGATAAGAAGAAGAGTGGGGAGCTCTTGGACTTTGAGATATGTTTCTCAAAGGGGTTCTGCAACAAGAACATGTGGTTTTGTGTGTGCATGTGTTTTCTTTCTTATATTTGATTGTGAGTGGGAAATGTGTTTACCTTTGAGAGAGCTCTGTAAAACGTTTGGTGTAAAACACAAATCATTATAGTGAAAGATCCTTCAATCTAAGGTTGATTGGAAAGGAAACTAGATGTAGGCATTGAGGTCGAACCAATATAGATCTATTGTTTGTATCTTTTTCATTATCTCTTTACATTTCATTGCATACACGCTTTACTTACAACACAAGAAAGTTTAAAGATCATTCTAATTTTGCAAAAAGATTTGAAAAGCGTGCATTTTTATAAATCACCAATTCAACCCCCCTCCCCCTCTTGGTGTTGAGAAACAAGCCTCTTTATTTTTAACAGAAACTATGGAGTTTGGTGGAATATTCAATTATTTTGATGAGGGTATATGGTGATATGATGGTTGATAGGGGACTATGTCGCAAGGTATTTCAATGGTATGTTTATGAACTCGTTCGTAGATGTACTTTCATGCTATGCATTTTAGTTGTTTTTTTTATCGACATGTAGTGCATTTCAATATTAAGGTTTAATACAATTTTTTGTCCTTATATTTATAACAATAAGGTAATATTTTCTTTTGATTTATTTTTTATTCAATGTGATCTCCAAAATATGGTCCCTTTTGTTATAAGGTGATGATTAGACAAATTTAAATGGACACATGTCACATTATTGAAAATTGTACTTGAATTTTATAGGAGCATGTGTCAAACTTGTTCCCTTTATTAATTTTTCAATGCTTGCCCTATTTCCTATTAGATGATCTCTTTGTACTCCATATCAGGCCTGCTTGCACTATTAACCTACACTAAGGCCTGCAATTGCTGCAATCGAGCATGAACACCACAAGTGGAGCTAAACTTTTGCACCATTGTCACCTATTATCCTTCTCAAGACCTTGTCATCCAACTACATCATTTTCACAATCTTGTCATTTTTTATTGCTTTCGCAATTTATATTAATCATTTCATTTCTCATTTGACACACTTCTCCAAACTCAATGGCGTTGCTAAATTAAATAAAATAAATACATTTTCTTTTATCTTCGATCATCTTCTTTTCTTCATTTCTCAATTTAACTTGTTAACTTTCTCTCATTTTTAACCTCTTTTTATTTTTCATAAAAATGAGAGTTTTTGTTTTTAGATTCAATTTTTGGAACATTTGGAAAGTGAGTATTTCAATTAGAGGATTTGACTTGCCGATAGTTGCAAATTGGTGTAAGCTCCACACCCATAAGAGAAACTACATTGATTTTGCAAACTCCAACCGTTACAACTACAAAAATATGAAGACTCACATTAAAACATGGATGTGGAACACTAGGAAGATTACATGTCAAGAAGCTAAAGAGGAGAAGACAAGGAACAAGACAAAGAGAATAGGGGAATAAACAAAAACATACAGGGTAAATGAGAAAAAAATACAACAAACTTCATAAACGCACAAAATGGCATGTGTTGGTACGAAATATGTCATGTGTCCATTTTTTAACCAACTACTAAGACAAATCTTCATATTTCACACCAGAGATGTGTCTTTTGATGGAGGATCATCGAGAAATACAATAAGACATGAGCTCAACCAAACATAAGAGATTCACACCACCTTCAACTTAAAACCTTAAATGAATTTTTGGATATTCATTATTATATGGTGATTAACTTTTTCACTTTTACTCAATGTAGGAATTTGATTTACACTTAGATGTCTAACAATTTCAATTTGCAAATAATATTTGTCACTCTCAACATTAATACAAGTTAACAAAAACAATTGAGTCTTTATAAACACTATAAATATCAAAACAAAAATATTAAATAATTACTACGAGGAAAAAAATATAATTAAGTATTATATTAAACATAAACTATATCTTAAAGTATTTTCATCTAAATTTTAAGAAACTAAATTAGCATATATATTGAAACCTATGCTCTATATTCATTCCCTTTATTAATGTAATTGTTAAAAAAGAAATAAGTATAATATTAAAATAATATCATAAATAGTGAATATAGTGGCAAGGTTAAAATAAAATGTGAAAAGGAGATAAAGAAAAGGCTTAAATCCTTAATTGGTCCCCATGTTAAGAGGGAATTTTTAGTTTAGTACCCGCTTTTAAAAGTGTATACATTGAATCCCCATGTTTTGCAATTTGTGTCAATTTAGTCCCTTTGAACCATCAATTTGGCTTGAAAATTGCAAGTGGACAAATCATTTTGAGTTGCAGCATGTTTATTAACTGTTTGAACATTTGGACACCTTCCAATTGTCGTTACAAACTTGTTTGAAGTGTCATTAATTCACTAAATTGACACAAATTGTAAAACATGGGGACCCAATGTATACACTTTTAAAAGCGGGTACTAAACTAAAAATTTCCTCCTAACATAAGGACCAATTAAGGATTTAAGCCAAAAGAAAACAATAACTTATATGTAAAAAGAAAAAATACAACAAATCCAATAAATGTTTTAAAGGAAATATAAAGAGATAAACACTAACATTTTTAAAAACTTACTTTAAGTATATAAAATATGACAACTTTGTACTACTTAAAAGTTTATATACTTTTTAACTGAACTTAGTTGTGCATTGAGAATTCAACTTTGTTGTGTTCAGATTGAATGTACGTACATTATTAGTACAACTACTCTGGTCAGTTGCATAAGTATAAACATATCTGTATGTATCCACCCAATCTATGAATCAGACGGCGCACATGGGCCCATTTCAGCGACGCTACCAACCCAAGGACGACCCAAGATCTGACACGTCAGAGCCTACTTTCTATTATTATTATTATTAGAAACATGGAGTATAGCATACGTCAATAAATTATTATTACTTTTTATTGATTCATATTTACGATCACACACAATTATTGCTCATTAAAAAGTTTGCCCTCTCTCTGCTCTCTCTTACGCGAACCCCCAAATGCCGCTGCCGGAGGGCGGCGGAGGGTGACCTAATCCTTTTGTCACGCGTTTCCTTGAAACACGCGCCTCCTTGTCTTTTTTGTTTGTGAAATAAATCTTAAATTTATCATATATAATAAAACAAAGTTTAATATTCTTTTGATCCAATATTTGTAATACCTTTTTAATGTTTTTTATTTTTATTTTATCTTTAACATGATATTTAATAAAAGATAATGATATTTTGATTCTCTTATGATAACATTTTAACCGTACTCACGCGTCTAAGGTTTAAAAAAAACGACGCGGAAAGAGATAAATTAGGAATTTAAGAGGTTTTGTTATCGGTGGAATTAATGTATTTAGATTCAAAAATTTCATTTTTCACCCTATGCGAGATAGAACGTTTTGGGACGTCTTTCACGGAAATGAAAAATCGTTGTTTGTCAAACCTCCAACCGTCATTGTTTGTCGTTCACTATGGTCATTAGTTTTACTATTATTATCGTTTTGAAGCACCATTTGAAGGCCGAAACCATCATTGATTTGGTTTTGTAGCTTCGCGTAGTTTGTTTTGGTTATCTTTTGTTTTTGTTTAGTTATTTTGACTTGTTTTAAATTTTTAAATTTTGTTATCATTTTGGGTTGTTATGTTTTGTTGGTGTTATTCTGATTTTGAAAACCTTATTTAGTATACTGTAGGTATTATTGCAATGGAGAAAGTTGGTGAACAAAGTGAAAACTCCTGATGCAGAATTGGGTTGGGATCAAGAGACAAATAATTGGGGACTTAAGGCTAAAGTTTTGCATAACGAGGTCAACATAGTTCGCACTAGTATAAAAACAACATATAACGTCACTTGTTCAATGTTCAACCACTAAATAACCAACGTTACAAAAGACCGGTGACATTTTTGTAAATAAATGCAATTTTTAGACGTCGTTTAGAACTATAATTTGACGTCAGTTTGTTATAAAACGTCGAATATTGAGAAGTTCGACGTCCTATTGGGTAAATTATGTGAAAATGCATAGCGCGGAGGTGAAAATGTATTTACGTATGACGTCGAATGCCCTAAAATTGGACGTCAAAAGGTTATAAAACATTGAATGCCCTATAGTTAAACGTCAAAAGGTTAGTGAATTCAATAAAATTTTGAGCAGGTTCAAAATTCACACTTTATCTTAGCGCGCGAGACCCTATTCTCTGCTCAAACTTTTCTTGAACGAAGTTTGATGACCATTACATGTAATTTTTCTTTCATTTGATACAAATGCATGTTGATTAATTATTTTATGTATGATTTTCGTTTGTTTTGACCGATTGTTTTTGTGTTCTTGTCCTTTATAGGCACATTCTGCTTTCTCTCTCACTGGTGGCAACACTTTATTCCGACACATCTACTTTTTAAAGGTTAGTTTCCATTTTAAAGAACTTGTTTGTTGTTGTTGTTGTTGTTGTTTTGTTGAACTTATTTGTTGTTTGTTGTTTATTGTTGATACTACACTACACGTTCATAGTTCATGTTGTATAAAATACTAAAAACTAGATTACATTTATTGTTTTTCTACTTTTCAACTCTCGTAGAGTTACAAAAAAGATCACAATTAATTATAAAGAACGAAAAAGTTAATTAACATTGTACATTAACAAAATTCGATGTTAATTAACGTCGGACATAAAGCAATACCTGACGTCAATTAACCTACACTAACGTCGAATTTTTTAAATACAACGTCTCCCAGTATGACGTTGGCTTCAAATTCGACGTAAAAGGCCGAAAAATGCCGACGTCATATGATGTTTTTGTACTAGTGTCATGACATGAATTTTTAAGTGAAAATAATATTGTTAGACAAATTAATGCACAACCAACTCATCTTCAGCCAATGCTGATCACATTTTTAACCATCTTCATCACCAAGCAACCAAAAAGTGTAAAACTCTTGCTGTAGAATTGCGTGGGAACCCTGGTCAAATAATTGGGAACCTAAGGCTAAAGTTTTACACAACGAGGTCAACACATTTCATGACATGAATTTTTAAGTGGAAATAATATTGTTTGACAAGTTAATGCACAACCAACTCATCTTCAACTAATGATAAACACATTTTTAACCCTCTCCATCACCAAGCAACCAAAATGTGTAAAACTCTTGCTACAAGATTGGGTAGGGACTAAGGATCAAATAATTAGGAACCTATGGCTAAACTTTTAAATCCAAAAATATGAAACCCGTGAACAACAAAATCCCTTAAATCCTTAATTCATCTCTTTCCACGTCATTTTTTTTGCTTTTTAAAGTTGACCATTTGATCCAATCACATACTAACACATGACGTGGAGTTAAAAAATTATAAAAATTGAGAATCAGAGCATCATTATCCTTAATAAAATGTTAATTGATCTTCTTGTTAAACCAGTATTAATATTATTAGAAAGTAGTGATTTAGTAAATATGATCTTATATTTTATTTTTTTCATAAATATTCAAATCGTTAAAAAAATATTATTATAAGTACACAGACTAGAAAAAAATATTAAACCTAAAAATAATGCTCTTAAATTAAATTTTAAAAATCATGAATTAATGCAACTCATTTCATAATAGTGTGAGACTCCGCTAATCAATTTCTTTAATTTAAATTTAACAAAACTTAGACTATTTGTTTCAAAAGATATATTCTTTTTAAGGAGGGATGTGAGCGAAAAATCCACTAGTTAAACCTAAGGTTCATCCATTTTTATGGAAAAAAAATGAAACGATCATAATAAATTTATTTGCTTTAGTTTCATAGGGTTAAAGTCTTTTATTCAAAGCACTCCATGTTGTCTCTAAGACTGGATGGACCTTGAAGATCGAATGGATCTTGAAGATCGGACGGACTCCTTAATCGTCTTTGTACTCCAAGTTGTATTGTTTGTTTTCTCTCCTCCTTCTCCAAACCAGGCGGGCGAGCATTTGTCAAAGGCACTCTGACGCACAAATTAGTAATGTAACCAAGCGGTTAGCACAGTAAGTAATGCATATATTGTGCATTGTGGTCCTAAAGTCATACCTGGGACCTTTATTTATACTAGTTCTGACGGGTCTTTATCTTTTGTTGGCCTAATGACGATCCAAACATACCTTAATCTACATTAGAGGCTTATTGAGTTATTATTGCTTATGAACTAACCATGTGGTTGACCTAGACGGTAGGATTGGATGGTTGGTGGGCCTGGGTGGTCGGCCTGATGGTTGGTCGGCCTTGGGAGAGTCATTCGGTACACAATATGTCGGCCTTGGGAGAGTCGTTCGGTTCACGGCGTTGGGAGGAGCATATGGTATGTCGGCCTTGGGAGAGCCGTTCGGTGCATGATATGGCGGCCTTGGGAGAGTCGTTCGATTCACGGTGTTGGGAGGACCAACGGTACATAAGCCCCCCAAGCCCGATCATATTTTTTATGCGAAGGGGTTATGTTCATGGCCTTGTAGTTGAGGTCGAATGGTCGAATAGTTGAGGCCGAATGGCCGAATTCAATAAAAGAGAGTTTAAAATAGGATTACATCATTCCTCAACAACAATGGAGTTTAGTTCACCATGGACATGGTGAAATTAGATGAAATAAATGAAAAGAATGAAAGATAAAACCCTAAAAGTTGTAGATCAGAGCTTTCGCATTCAAAATCCGCCTCTTAGGAGTGAAGAAGGTGTTTCTGCGTCCTTCCTGTCAAAAGATTACCTCTAAGGGTCGCATTGATCTATTTATAAACTGTGAAATATTATAGAAAACAGGCCCAAGTCCAAAGTACAACACTCAGCGCTGGGTTCACCGCTCAGCGGTAGGTGTGGCATTCAAGTGGGACGCTCAACGTTCACGCCCAGGCGTTTGGCAATGTTGTTACTGGAGAGGCCAACGCTTAGCGCTGATGTTGACACTCAACGGTAAGCGCGACTCTATCTTCTCCCCTCAGCATTAGCGCTTAAGCGTTTGACAAAGACTTTTTCAGCAAAGCTGGCGCTTAGCGCTGAACTGACGTTGAGCGGTGGCTGCGATTCTTCATTTCACCTTTTTTCATCCTTTCTTGAGTCCAACTCCTTCCTACTTCAATATCCTTCATTCAATTCTCGTTAAATTCTGTCAAAACAAGGAAAACCGAGCCTAATACTCATAAAACCACCTTTGACTCTCTTATAACCTAACTAAGACAAAATTACAATTTCAAGCTAGTTTCTAAGTTATAAAGGGTATGTTTTGTATCAAAATAGAGTATGAAAATAATGGTTTTTTAACCATTATCAATGGTCGGCCTGGATGATTGGTTTGCCTTGGGAGAGTCGTTCGGTATACAGTATGTCGACCTTGGAAGAACCATTCGATTCACGACATTGAGAGAAGCATACTGTATGTCGGTCTTGGAAGAGTAGTTCGATGCATGATATGGCAGCCTTGGAAGAGTCATATTTCTAAAGTTTACTTTCTTTTATTTTATTTTATTTTTAAATTGTGAATCGATTGATTGTGTCTATTAATATCTTAACCTACCATAAGAAAACAAACAAATAATAGAAGATATTAATTCAATTATCTCTTTTCCCTTGCTTGTTTACATGTGAGTGATTTGCATGTTTACGAAGATGTGTTATATGTAAAGTTTAAGATGAATATTTGCATACATGGTGATATCTTTGATTTGATGTTTGGGATATTTTGTGGGTTTAAGCTTTATACTAAATTGAGCTTGTTGAAGTTTAGCAGGAATAACTTGTTAAGTGAGGAGAATTATTTAAATGTTTGTTGTAATATTAAGATGGAAGATCTCAATACTTGGTTGACTTGGTCAAGATTTTATGTGAGGATATTGCATGGTTGGAGACTATTTAACATTATGTTGCTGGTTGATGGTTTATTGATTTATATTTGTCCATGAAAGTCTTTTAGATTGAGTTGGAAAAATATTGGATGAAATTATGTTGAACTATTATCTTAATTAACATTTGATATTACGATAATTGTTTGGATTAAAAAAATTTATGATAAAAGTTTAATAGGCCCTTTAATTTGACTTTGATTATGTGTTTAAATAACAAAGTGTAAAGTATAATCTTTATAAGCATTATATCTCGTTAGACCTTAATTTTTTTTAGTCAAATAGATGCAAGTGGTCAGTCAGTACTCTTTGTTGAATAAATTTGTATAAGTGAATCATAAGTATACTTCGTTTGACAAAGAATAACCCTTGAATACTCATGACACATGCCAAAGACTTATAAATGTTTATTTCTCGTGTAGAGAATGTTTTTCTATTTGTTGTTCTTAAGAGAATCTTGCTTTAAAGTGTCAATATCAAGACATTTTGAAGAATGTACAAAGTTTATTTATGCATCAAATTTTCTGAAAGAGAAAAATATTGGTATTGTAGAGTCTGTATTGAAAAAGAACTTTTCAATCACATGAAAAGTCAATAAATAACAACAGAATTTATATCTACCACTAGTTAATGCAAAGAAAACCGGAAAAGGAACCTGATTGGGTATCATCTAACATGCAAATGATTATTCAATTTAAGAAAAATAACAACAGAATCTATGATGAATGCAGATATGCTCACGGGTGCAGTGTAGAAAAGAAGTAGAAAACAAAGAAAATAGTCATGACGTAATTGGTGACATTACATTGACAATTGGAACCGATTTTCAAAGAAAATAGTGAAGAAACCAGCCCAGACCGAAACCAACCCAAGATTGAACCTGCTATGAATTTGATCAAGTGAATAACAATTACTATCAAAAAGACGTTTTAAAAAAAACAAGTTTATTAAGACAAAATCGTTTATGTACTTAAATGTTTTCATGTTTTGAAGTTTAACTAAATAACATTAAATGGAATAATAATCTGAAAACAACAAAAGGTGAAAATACAAAGACTTAGAACCAAAATCCTCAACACAAAAAACCTTAGAAAAACACTTAAGATTTTAGGAAACAGAAAAACAACTAGGTCAAACACTTAGATGCAATGATAAAAGAAAAAGTGTCTAAGAGAGTTATAGCTAAAAGCATAAAGCTTAATATACCTGAAGGATATTCAAATTAGCTCTGAGGAAAACAAAACAATGCCAAAGACGATGTCATTGACAAAACACACTAAAAGACTAAAACTTAAAGCACAAACATAGTTAAATGATGTCTGTCTATAAAGGCAAAATAACAAAAGCATTTACTCTGCCTAAATGATACCATAAGTTAAGAAGATACTTCGTCAAACTATGAAGTCCTTAATCAAAGTTTGGTATCTTTGGGAAAAAAATTAATTGTCAAACGCTACTGATCGAGGTCATACCCGAATCAAATTAATGTATAGTATATTAGGAGAATGACCCTCAGGTCGTCTCTCAAGGACCGTATATGGTTCAGACAATAGGTCAAACACGTGGTGGGGGGTGATAGTTGGACAGTTTGTGAATGCAAAAATTAAACAACTAAAATACGAATTCAACACCAATTAAAAATGGTTGGTCACTGTTACGGTTGTAATGTTCCAATCCCATATTAGCAATGTTTAAACGTTGCTTTCATCCCTAATCCAACACATATTAACCAATTAAGTGAAGGTTAATCCAATCTTCAAAACGTGGATTAAGAAAACACATTGCACATGTCCTAATCAATTCTGCATACACAGTCCAATTAGCTAAGCGAAAATCAAACATCAATTAGACCACTAAGCGTGTCCTAATTGTAAATGTAAAAACAAATTGAACAACACACAAGGCAAGGCAACAAATGGCAATTTAGAGTTCATAAATCTCATGAAACAATTCAATCTCACAGCAACCAACCAAAACAAATTTAAGCTATCATTGTGAACGAACTAAAACACCAAAACACAATGGAATTCATTATTAAACGCTGCAAAATAGAATTGGAAGCGAAATGGAAAACCAAATTATGTAGAAAACAAAAATCCAATTCAAGAATGAAATCCTAAAGCAAAAACAAAATCATAGGTTAACCATAACAAACGAATCATAAAACATAATTCAAATGAGAAATTGAAATTGGGAAAATGAACTTTCAGCTTCTACCAGAAAATGAAAATGGCCAATGGAAGCAAAAGAGTTGGAATTGCAATGAGAATTTAAAATACGAATTTAGTACAAAGAAGAGGGAAATGAAAATGAACCTCCATGGGAGCTCTCCTTAGAAGCTAAAAACGCAAAATGTAGAATGAGAGAGTCCTTTAGGGTCTGTCCCCCTTTTGGCACTAAAACCTAGGTAAGCAAATCAACCCCCAGAATCAGGCCTCACCAATAATGACCAAAATTGGTCCCAATGTTCCAAATCTGACCTAAAAGCCCTAAAATCAAGTTTACAATCTAATTAAATCTAAAACGCTTATGTGGAGAGTGGTTGTTGACAGTTTTTCCCTCTTGAAGTCCCAAACATAATTCCAAAAATTCCCCTACCATTAATAATGAAAATAATTAGCCTGAAATAATTCAAATTAATTAAAATAAGAATTTCTGGTCAAATTAACCACAATTAGCAAAACTAGGGAAATAATGGACATTTAAACACAATTCCCTAATTAAATCTAGTACAATAAGTTAAGTGAAGTCGAAAAATATGGATTCATTAGCTACCTCAACAAATCAATGATACAATCTTTTGTAGTGCTTGCATGAAGGGCAAATAGGTCAAAGAAGCTTTTAAAAGTAAAAACATGGTTTCAACTAAACGACCTCTTGAGCTGTTTCATAAGAAAGTAAGGAAGAGAGAAAATTGCAAAAGTGATTTTATACCGGTTCATATCACAAGGATCCTACGTCTAGTTGTTAATCTCAAATGAGAATTAATGATCCTTTATCAAAAACCAACAAACTGTTCTAATCACAAAGAAAATAAACAAGTTTAAGGTTAGAACATTTCTCTCGTTACCCCCAAGAGATGAAACTCACTTCCCCTAAAAGCCACAAGGGATGAACACCTCCTTTGAATCTTCAGAAATAATTACCACCTCTTTTGAATTTCACAAAGGATGACAAGCTTTGACTTAGCAACAACAGCAACACTCAATCACAACTCTCGTGAAAGTCCTCACTCTATGTCCACACCAAGTTCTCAAAGCCACAAGCACAAGGGTTACACAAATCCTAGGACACACTTATCACAACACACATACGGCAAAATAGATAAGATTTTCGAAATTCACGTATTTTGTATTTTAGAATGAGAGTCTCAATCCAATTTATAGAGATTTCACTCAAGGATACCTCCAAAAGCCTATTTTCAGCTATTTAATGCATGATAATGAGTTATCTAAATAAGGTAATCGATCATGCATTTTTAATGTATGCACAACGTTAAAAAAACATGCTTCAAAACACTCATAATTGCTCATGATAATCGATTATGAATTACCATAATCAATTATGGATAATCGATTATCATTAGTTGGTAATCGATTATTCCAAGGCCAAATGAGTTTTTGGAAAACTTTTAACCCACAATACTGTAATAAAGGATAAATAATACCTTATACATAAAACTATTGAATTACAGAAGCTTTAACATAAAAACAAGTCTTCATGAAGGGCTTCTTGCAACATGAGCACTTGAAACTTGACTTTGAGACATCATCAAAACTTTTAAGCTTCATCTTTTAGGTAACACTACGAGGTGCCCTACTACCTCTAAAGAGGTAACGATTTTTGTCCCTCCTCCAAAGAGGAAAATAATAACTATAAGACACTTAGTCCAGACAATGTCAGAAGAGATTCCTCTAGGCATTTGAGCAATCTATTTTCATCTTGCTTTAATACATTTATGTTATGCTTTGATGTTTAAATCATATTTACCTCAATGACTTCTCTAATAGATGAATGCATTGCACACACTCAGATTATTATGACTTATGTCAGCCACACATCACTCGTAGCATACTTAGTTTACAAAGTTAAGATGCTAAATCTTTTCAGAAACCATAGGTTGTGAGAAAGCATACGAAGAAGAACATAATAAGATATGAAGATAGTATGATTGGCCAGGGGGACCTAGGAATAAAGGGGAGCACACTTAAAATACACATCGCTTAGTAAGATAGAAAAACCTTAACAATATCTATTACCAACTAGTATAAAATTGCACTTTATTATTTTTCCCTTAAAGCTTTTACAAAAGTCCTTAAAAATGTCATCGTCTGAACTTATTCTCATTTACTTATCTTATAAAACCAATGTCTAAACAAAGGAAACTTTTGTACACTTTTATGACAACTTATTAGACATTGTTTTGAAAAAGAATTTTGAAAATGCTATTCAACTGCCCCTCCCCTCGCCCCCACCCTCCCTTCTAATGTTTTCCCATGTATTTCAATTGGTATCAGAGACTATCTCAAAAGTTAGTTCCTAACAAGAACTTGAGGAAACGATCTTGATCTCAATAAAAATATAGGACATATTTTTAAATTATTTCTCTTTCAAAACTGAAAACTTTTACTCACTTAAACCATGAATGATCACAAGTCGTGTGAGGCATTATGATGAATGAAAACATCCTTTTAAAAAAGCTTGTGAGTATACATGGTCAACATTCTGTTGGAAAATAGGTTGGCTTCGTATTAACACCAAGAAGTGGGGGGTGAGTTAGTGAGTTTTCAATATCAGAGTCTTTTCGTAATCTTTTTCACAAAGTATAAAACTTTACAAATTTTCTTGAATCGCAAGTAATAGAAATTTAAGTGCAGCGGAAAAATCAAAGTAGACTATGTAAATAGCAGAGTCGACTGGTTCAGCCTCAATGACTTTCAATCCCAGGAAGCAAATGCACTATAACGGTCAAGGTTTTTACAACAAGGTTTTTATAGAGACCTCCACGTCAAAAATATAAAATACCTCTCTAACCCTCTAACCAAAATATAGGCAGAACACTCATCAAGACTTGCATCAAGATATCCCCTCTTCTGCAATTTGTAACCCACTTTGAACAATCCTCAAAGTGTACCAGACTTCACGAGTCTACCCCCTATAATCACAACAGGTACAACAACAATCACCATAGAATGCAACACAATTCTTGATAAACCAGAGAACACTTCAATTATGCAGATAATGATCAAGCAGTAAGCACAACAGAATTCTCCTTCAGAACCTTTCAAAGAATCATCACCACGGTCTTTCTTGATGAGTTCTTGGAGCTCTAAATCACAGAGAAACAATTTGAAAATGTTAGTTTTCCAAAAGTTCTCTGAAACAACACAAGTCTTGTCTATTTATAGATTTCTATAAAACAAACGCTTTTGTAGTCGACTAAGCTACTAATACAAACGACTGTCTTCTGACAGTAATAACAGTTAAGTCAAATTAGTAGCTGTCAGGTCAAACAAATTAATTCCGCATTCAATACAGTTGACTCTCACTCAATGCTTAACTAACTTCTAAAAATATAGTCGTTACTGTTCACAAGCATAACAGAATCTCAAATAAAACAACTAACAAAGTCGAATGCAAAACGCACACAATCAACTTTGACAAAACATTACATTTTGAAATTCTTTTCAATGCAAAATCTCACATAGCACTGTACTTGAAAATCTGCGCAAAGTCTTCAGTCTTAGTTGATTCAATTAATAATGAAGTCGACTTGAACTATCATATTTGCCACACAGTTTAAGTTCACAATAGTGCATGTGGTTTTCTTCTTCAAAACTATGTGTAATGCAACCAGAAATGATTTAACATATACAAGCTCAGTAAATGCGCATTCACATATCAAGATCAACATAAAACATGTTCAACAAGATATTAATCAATAAGCAACGGAACATGTAACACATAACAAAACATGTGTTATTAATAATGTGTTGTCATCATCAAAAACAGAGTGAACTAAGCACTATGAGTTAAGGTTAGCTAAACCAGTGCTTCCCTTATCAACAATCTCAATAATCTCCCCCATCTTTTATGATGCACAACCATGATTAATAAACAACCATGTTTGGCACAAACGGCTCAACCATGATTAATAAACAACCATGTTTGTACACAAACAGCTCAACCATTCAATTAACCACTCAAATCAAGCAATTAGTAAGAGAAAGATTAAAAGAACTCTCTAGTGTATCAGAGTAGTTTTCAGAGTAACAGGCAATAACAAGTAATATAACTCTGGAAAGCATTGTCAAGCAATATCAAGCAATCACAACTCAAGCATATTTATCCCCTTTGTAAGCAATCAAAGATAATCAACCATTTCTCCCCTTTGTGCATTAAGAAAAAAGGTATGCTTTTAGATATGATATGCTGATAACCACAATTAGAGATGCATCAATGTAATAAAAACATTTTATAATCAAAGATGTTCCCCATATCATATATATTCACATGAAAAAGATAACCTCCCCCTGAAGTGTAGGCATGTGAAGAAATATGTAAATGTGTAATGCTCCCCTGATATCATGCATAATTTTCTCAATCATATTTAGATGCATAATGCATTATAGTAAGAAACAGAGCATACAAATTGCTTAAAACAGATTGTATCATAGATATGATTAAAGCAACTTTATCATGCAAAGATACAATCATCAACAATCTCACAATATAATCTCATATAGGAAATAAGCAATCATTATGAAGTAGAGATATATTGAAGATAAACAGAATAAACCAATAACCAAATTCCAGTGATGGAATTTATAATCCTGTTAAGATCAAGTCGATTGAATTATTATTCCAGTCGATTTCATTGCTTTCTAGTGAGTTTTGATTTCGGCTGAGTCCCAAAGCAATGTTTTCCTGCAAAACCTGTCATGATCTTTTGAAGATCAAGCATTTTAGAATCATAGAAATTCAAGAAAAGTACTCAAACATAAAGTGAATATACAGAGTAGTTTAATGTAACAGAGCAAATATGCATAGTCAACTTCTCTCAGCACAAAGTCGATTTAAGATTCAATCAGATTCAATTAAGAAATTTAAGAGGAAGTGAATCTTAAACAAAACACTAATTTTCATTTCTTGTTCAAAGATATTACAATGATGAGCAGAACAAGAGCCAAAAAGAAAAACATAACAAAGAATGGCATTCTAAGCCTTTTACCAAAAAAAAAACTAAGACATAGAACACACTTAGTCAAATTTCCTATGTCCCTAATCTGAGTCAGAAGCGATTCAACTGAATCTTCTTCAAACTAGTTCGCTGCTTCCATCCTCTGATTTTCATTGTGTTCCCTTGCGAGATTGATAACGGTCAAAAAATCATTATTTTTATACTTGAAATTGATATCAAAGCATACCCTTTATAACTTAGAATGAGCTCAAAATCATGCAAAACACTTAAGTTAGGTTACAAGAGAGTCAAAGGTGGGTTTAGAGATATTATGCTTGGTTTAGAGATATTATGCTTGGTTTTACATTTTTTTAACAGGATTTAATGAGAATTGAAGGATGGAAAGTGAAGTAGGAAGGAGTTGGACTCAAGCAAGGATGAAGAAAGGTGCAAAAGAGGAATCGCTCTCACCGCTCAGCGCTGGAATTGGCGCTGAGCGCCAGCCTTGAGGAAGACCTACGACCAAACGCTTAAGCACTAGCGCTGATGGGAGAATGAAGAACCGTTGCCACCGCTGAGCGCCAAAAGCCACTGCTGAGCACTGAGAACTTCAATTCAATATGGCAGGATGCCTGGGCGTCAACACTGAGCGATCTAGTGGAGTGTCTCACCTACCGCTGAGCGGTGAATCCAACACTGAGCGCTGTAGTGGGGCTTGGGCCAAAATTCTATAATTTTTCATAGCTTATAAATAGACCTTCAGAACTATTCTAGGGTAATCTTTTGGCAGAGAAAGACGACATAACACTTTCTAAACTCCTTGGAGGCGGATTTTGGATGCTAAGGCTCCAATTCACCAATTCTAGGGTTTATTCTTTCATTCTTTCCATTAAATTCATATAGTTTCACCATGTCAATAGTGAACTAAACCCTTTGTTGTTGAGGAACGATGCAATCTTTGTGAAACTCTCTTATATCAAAATTCTTATTTTATTCATATACTTGTTTTATCAATAGTTTGGGTTTTCTTCTCTGTACTTTAAAGCTTGTATTGTTTAACTCATTCAATGTCACGATCTTTGATTTTGTCGATACGTGGACGTACGGGGAAATCTAGAACTGAGAAGAATTCTCTTGATTATGAAATACTACCTAGAGATAGGAGTAGGACGGTCAATTGCTTTAACCTTCTGTTATTAATGCATTAGTAATTGCTAGGGAGACTACAGATGGTAAACTAGTAATTATGGTAATAGGCTCTTTTCACCGAGAGATCGGGTTTAGAGTAAATTAGAAAGTTGCATGAACATTGATAATAAAGTGGAATATAATAGGAATAGTAGATATAGGAGGGTGGATCAGGATGAAAACGTAAAACCCAATAAATCCATTTATCCATAACTTTATCTGTCAATTGATTCAACTTTTGCATTTGTATGTTTAATTTCGTTTTTGCATTACAATCTCATTATTATTCTTTCAAGTCATATGCGATCAATTCACATGAACGTTTAGGCCACAGAGTCCCTTGGGAAATGATATCTGGACTAACAGTTCTATTATTACTTGATACGATCTGGTACACTTGCTAGGGTGTTAACAAAGATTATCGTATCTCTCATGCAGGATTCTTATTTGCTCAGCAGTGTATTTATCAAAATTTGTTTCAGGGAAGAAGTTTGTGCAATCCTTTCTTTCAACAGTCGTGCTCTCAGTGCTATAAAAAGTGTGATAATTTCCCGTGAAGTCCCATCCATTTATAGTCCTTACAATTCCTAGGGACATAACTGAGTCCCTATCGAAAATATTTGATGAGTTCCAGAAACATTTTTGTTCACCTTTGATATCCACACCTTGCAAAACCAGCACCTTGCTTACAAATTTAGCATATGGAAGGCATAGTGATTTGTTTAAGGCAGCCTTTTTAATATGATCCTTCATAACATGCAACCAGTTTATGGGTATATTGTTCTTGATTGCATGAAGAAGATAAATGTCTTCTCCCGTCATCCTATCATATCTGATTCTTCCAGGTAGAATAATCTTGGTCAAAAGATAGGCAACTATTTTCTCATCTTTCATTAAACCTTCATGTGCAAAGAACCTTTCATTGTTGGACATTCCTGGGAACCTCAGCCAGTCCTTATACAACTTTCTCTTGCTAGGTAAGGTATTAATTTGAGCAGAAGGTAAATGTGATGAGGCCCCTTCTAATGGCAGGTCTGTGATGAGTTTCCAAAATTTCTCTAAAATAACACAAGCCTCGTCTATTTATAGATTTCTATAAAATAGACGCTCCTATAGTCGATTAAGCTATTAATACAGTCGATTGTCTTTTGAATATAATAACAGTTAAGTCAAATTAGTAGTTGTCAGGTCAAACAAATTAATTCTGCATTCAATACAGTTGACTCTCATTCAATGCTTAACTAACTTTTAAAAATATAGTCGTTACTATTCACAAGCATAACAGAATCTTAAATAAAACAACTAACAAAGTCGAATGCAAAGCGCACACAGTCGACTTTGACAAAACAGTACATTTTGAAATTCTTTTCAATGCAAAATCTCGCATACATTGTACGTGAAAATCTATGCAAAGTCTTCAGTCTCAGTCGATTCAATTAATAATGAATTCGACTTGAATTATCAGATTTGCCACATAGTTTAAGTTCACAATAGTGCATGTGGTTTTCTTCTTCGAAACTATGTGTAATGCAACCAGAAATGTGTAACATATACAAGCTCAGTAAATGTGTATTCACATATCAAGATCAACACAAAACATATTCAACAAGATATTAATCAATAAGCAACAGAACATGTAACACATAACAAAACATGTTTTATTAATAATGTGCTTTCATAATAAAAAACAGAGTGAACTAAACACTGTGAGATTATGGTTAGCTAAACCAGTGCTTCCCTTATCAACAATCTCAACACCTTCTTGTTTTAACAAATCATATTTATGTTGTTCACTCTACAAGGCTCAAACCTAATTTGTGGATGAATAATCAATAGGACAATAGATACATTTGAAAAAGCCTCACAAAATAAAGTAACATAAACAAGCCTGACCAACATAAGGTCAGAGCTAAATATTCTCTTTTTGCATGCATTGATGTTTAAAGCTTTATAAAAGCTTCTGGTAAAAAAAATGAGATACTTGAGGAAAAAAAGAGAACCTAACCACCCATATCGTTTGATGAAGACCAATGTTTAAGGCAACCGATAACATCAATCAACATATCATTGTTCGAACTTATTCTCATTTACTTAGCTTATAAAACCAGTGTTTAAACTAAACATACTTTTTGTGACTCTTATCACAAGTTATTAAATACTACTTTTGCAAGAGAATTTCGAAAACATTATACGATGTAAGCAAACACTGGAACTTTCAAAATTCAAAAAAACCTTTATAAACTTTGTTAACACTTAGAATTTCCAAATCATGAATTTAAAATATCTTTTAACCTATTTAATCTATTAAATCAAGCTTGTACTCTATTATTCCATAAAAAATAGAAGAAAAATTAGAATCTTTATAATAATCAATTATTATTTATTTTAATCAAGTAAATATGTTCTTCATTAATAGCATAACACAAATTTAATCAATTATAAAATGTTTTAATTAATTATAATATTGAGAGTTTCAAAACACAAAATGCTTTCTACTTTAATCTATTAGTTCACTCAATAATTGTTATTTTATTCTCAAACTTCTCAAAAATAGTTTAATCAATTATAATTAAATCTTAAATGCGGATAAAGTTTTTTGTGCTTGATTTTAACTTTACAAAAATATTTTTTTTTTAATATAAACTATGTACTGAATTTAAAAGTCTTAGGGTGTGTTTACTTTGGGGTGATTGGGGGAGATGATTTGGATGAGAGCGATTGAGTGGATTTGAAGGTAATTGAGAGTGGATTTGGAGTGAAGTTTGTGAGAATTAGTGTAGGATTTGATTGATGTGACAGTTTTAAAAAATTTGTTTAATTGGTAGAAATTGAAGATTACCAATATACCTCTTAGTATTAAAGTAATATAAAATGATATTAGTTAATGTTATATTTAATTGTAAAAATGTTTATAAAAAATAAAAAATTAACCTTAATTATTATTATTATTAGTAAAGTATACAAGCAAAAGATATATAATAAATGGAAGTAGAAGAGAAATAAAGTAAAAGATTGTATTTGAATAATAAAAATCAGGAGCTGAAGAAATAGAAATAAGGAGATGAAGAAAAGTTGGGGACTGCTGCTTATACTATTTACGTTACCAGAAAAAATAGAGGGGGTCAGAAAAGAGAACATTTTTTTATTATCTTATTTTAGTTTTATCTAATAGGAATCTATCCGTATCGCTTATTTTTTTTAATTACAAATATTTTTACAATTTTTTTTTTTTTTTCGAATCAAATAAATTCAAATAAAGAATTTTTTTTAAATATTCATGGGAATAAAACAAAAAGAGCCCGACTAGGTACTGGCCGGGCTCATTGGCTGTAGAAAAAGAAAAAAAAGAAAACTAAAATATATATATATAATAATAAAAAAAAGCAAGTCTCTTTTTTTGAAGCTCCCTTTTTTTTCTTCTTGGATAAATATCAACACGTGGAGGAAAGAGAGGTGGGCAGGAGGAAAGTGGAGGAGTAATTGTGCGTTCTCTATCAGGGGTAAAAAAGATTTTTTACTACAATTATCTTCAAATCTCTTTACATTACAAGGGATGAAAAGAAACACCTCATCTCACAAATTAGCGAAAATCATTCCTTCCAAATCATGCGAACACAGTTGCTTTTCATTTCCTCAGTCTCCAATTCATTTGAACAATATAATTTGTTCAAGTGAACACACCCTTATTGAATAGTTTGTGAACACAAACATTAAAAAAAAGAAGTTATATCTAAGACTTAAATGATGACCATAAACATCGTTAAACGTAATGATCAAGATGGATTAAAAGTAGCACTATGGAAGTTATTATCTAGTGGGCAAGAAAGAAATTTGGAGTATGACAAAAAAAATACTCTTAGAATCTCATAAGTTCTCTTTCATAAGAAATTCTAAAAATAGAAAAAAAAAGAAAAGAATAAACGAACAAGCATATATTAGAGATAATATGACAAAAAAAAACTCTTATAATATCATAAATTCTCTCTGATAAGACATTAAAAAAATAGAAAAAAAAAGAAAAGAATAAAAAGACAAGCATATATTAAAGATAATATAACAAAAATATCAGTCAATATAAATATTATATATATATATATATATATATATATATATATATATATATATATA
>NC_028352.1:16425820-16427041 GCF_000741045.1 Vigna radiata var. radiata | reverse complement strand
ACATTTTAGCAATGTGTACCGGGTTTCAGTAGACAAAAATACCCTTATATCATGAATTCTAAGTTTTAAGGTTAAGGGCATTTTAATAATTTTCATTCTCAAAATTAAAAAAATAAAAAAAGAAANCCCNAAACNCNTACCCANCTCTCTCATTCCTCTCAACCATTTCTCTTTTATCTCTTTCACTCCAACCTTTTCTCTGTCATCCCTACTCTAGCTGTTTTAATAATTTTCATTCTCAAAACTAAAAAAAGAAACTCCAAACCCTTACTCACCTCCTTCATTCATCTCAATCCTTTCCCTTCATCTCTCTCACTCAAACATTTTCTCTGTCATCTCTGCACTAGCCCCAACTAAAAAAAATCATTATTAAATAAAATGGTTAGAGAAAAAAAATACATAAATAAAAAAATTAAAGCACCTAATTTTTTCTTTATATAATTTTAAATAAAATTTCAAGATTTAGAAATTTTACTCTTTGATTTTATCGTTGAGAATTTTATTGTATTTTGATTTTTTTTTCTTTAGTAAAGGAAAACAAGTTAATGAATTTCTACCAAAAAATACTTAAATGGCCACGGAGCAATGTTACGTAGTAGTCTCAGAATGTAAAGGAAGGATGCTCATAAGTCTTGGTGCAAGTTGTACCCGTCAGCTATAATATATATAGTGAAGATAATGAAATTAAAGAGATTTTGAATGAACTTTTTTCGTAAGGTGAATATGTCAATGACTCAACTCTTTACAAAAGTAAATTGTTTAATAATGAGTGTTTTTTTAGTTGGGACTAGTGCAGAGATGACAGAGAAAATGTTTGAGTGAGAGAGATGAAAGAGAAAGGGTTAAGATGAATGAAGTAAGTGAATAAGGGTTTGGGGTTTCTTTTTTTTAGTTTTGTGAATGAAAATTATTAAAATAAGGCAAGTGTTTCTGATTTTTTTTCAATTGGGACTAGAGCAGGGATGACAGAGAAAAGGTTAGAGTGAAAGAGATGAAAGAGAAATGGTTGAGAGGAATGAGAGAGGTGGGTAAGGGTTTGGGGTTTATTTTTTTATTTTTTTAATTTTGAGAATGAAAATTATTAAAATACCCTTAACCTTAAAACTTAGAATTCATGATATATAAGGGTATTTTTGTCTACTAAAACCCGGTACACGTTGCTAAAATGTACCAACTGAAAAACAGGCGTACGCAAGTTAGCAAACCCATATATATATATAT
>NC_028352.1:16387229-16425640 GCF_000741045.1 Vigna radiata var. radiata | reverse complement strand
ATATATATATATATATATATATATATATATATATATATATATATATATATATATATATATATATATATTTAATTCCTTAATATTGATAATCAATTATCTTGGAACATAAGAAGATTAACTAATATTGTGAAATTGTAATTAATGGGGATTGAGATTATGGTGTGATATGAACATAATGTTTACCTAAAAGATAACACGATGTATTTTATAATGATAAAATCTATTGATTCATAATGCTATAAAAAGGATTATTTTGACCCCATTATATACTAGACTCACACGGGAAAATGTATTAAGTGGTGATAGTAGATGAAAATTTCTATATATAATTTTGATTTGGAATAAAACTAGATCTTGTAAATTTCAGGAATTTTCCTTGTTATGCAAGTAATGTTTCTTGCCTCTATTAAATGTCAAATAGGATGATAATGTGATAGATAAAAAAACTTTAGAATTAAAATTCAATATATTGTGTCTTCTAAAAGTTTTAAAGTATTTATGTGATGAATTGGATGATGTAAATCTAATTTATAAATCTACTTTATAAGTTTTGGCGTAAGATGGATAGATATTCTAATTTATAAGTTTTTACATGTGATGAATATATAATTTGAATTGGTATGCGAGAATGACCATATGTGTTGAATATACTCTTATAAGTATATATGAAACATATGGTTTTATAAAATAAATGGTTATTATTTTATTTAATATGTAAGTTTTTTAATGATTAACTTACATTTTTTATCATATAGTTTGTCTTATAATTTAATTCCAGTGATCGTATTCTTCTATGAAAGAGAACTTATATAATTGATAAAAAAGATACAAAAATAAATTCATAGATAAAAAATAATTCACATACATAATACATAAATATAATATTGTTAACAGATGTTACACATGAAAAATGTTAATATTTCTTTTAAACTTAATTATTTTGGTGGGTATATTATTATTTTTATAAAAGTCATGGGTTTTTTTTCACATTATAAACAAATTGATATAAATACTAATAAATTAAGACCACAAAACTTGAGCGTCAATAAGGAAAAAAAACACACACTTTTCGTAACACTTTTTGAACTAAAAGAACTAAAAAAAGTTATTTTAATTCTCTCAAAAAGATTATTATATTTTAGGTTAAATATACTTTTAGTTCCTAAAGTTTCAGTGATTTTTGGTTTTAATCCCTGTTCAGAACATTGATGGCATTTCATCCTCTTAGTATTGAAATATGTAACTTTAGTCCTTAAAAATGGATGGCGTCAAGATTTTGCTGGGGGCTAACGACCCTGCCACGTCTTCACTGTGCATTGTCTGCCATGTTGTGGTTTTTTAACATTTGGATTAGCAATTTTGGATTTGCATGTGTGTGTTGAGTGATCAGATTATCAATTAGGGATCAACTTACGAATTAGGGCAAATTGGTTTTTTGCAATTGGGAAAAAGTGACATTACTCCAACACTGTACTGGAAAGCTTCTTCTTCAAGCATTGTATCAAGGTGGTCGTTACGGTGCTCCTTGTGGTGGCCGTGAAAGAGACGTTGGGTGTGAAAGGAAATCATGCATTGTATCAAGGTAAGTTGTTGTTTTTCGTTTATCATTGCTGGGTCGATTTTGGGAGTAAAGTGTTAATGTATGAATGTAGGTCTAGAAATGGTGTTCGAAGTTTGTTTGCATCACATGGGAAAGTTTGTTAGTGATAAGGGGCTACGGTATGTTGACGGAGAGGTACACGTGATAGTAGGACTTGATCCAGATCGTTGGTCTTATTTTGAAGTAGTTGGAATTGTTAAAGAATTTAAGTATGACGCAGACTTAAAATTATGGTGGAAGGGGTCCAAGGAAAGGCTGATGAATAATCTAAGATTACTTAGTGATGACAGGGAAGCAATGAACTTGGCTATGCAGAGGAGAATGAGGACGTGGTAGAAATATATGTTCAACATGTTCCCAGTGAGGCAGTGGAAGTTTTGTTTCTTAGTTGTGGTGAAGAGACATATGATGGAAACATGGAGAGTGTTATTGAGATTGTAGAAGAGGGTGGAATGAGTGTGGAAGAGGGTCATGTTGTTGAGGAACATATAAAGGTTCAAATAAGTGAGGAAGAGGTCGAAATTAGTGAGGAAGAGGTAGAAACTCGTGAGGAAGAGGTAGAAATTGGTGAGGAGGAGGTTGAAATTGGTGAGGAAGAGGTTGACGTTGGTGAGGAAGAGGCTGAAATTGGTGAGGAAGAGGTTGACATTAGTGAGGAAGAGGTTGAAATTGGTGAGGAAGAGGTTGAAATTGGTGAGGAAGAGGTAGATTGTGATGGTGGTCATGGACATGATAATGTTCACGAAGAAGAGGAAACATGAAGGAATGTGGTTGAGGGGGAAGTAGAAGCTTCAGCTGAAGATTATGTGGATGAGAGTGAAGAAGAAATAATAGATAATGATGATGATGGGTTTGGTGTTGAGAATGATAGGGTGGATGATGTTCGTAGAAAAATTAATCCAGTTTTAGAAAGGTGGAATGCAATGAAAAGAAAAAAGAAACGTGTGACTAGAAAAGACAATGTTGGGGAAGGTTCATTTGTAATGGATGATGAAGTTGGAGACCATGAGATCAATGAGGAATACAATAATGATGAATTGGAATCAGATTTAGAAAGTGAAAAGGATGGCAGCTTGAAAAGGGGCAACTTTAAAAAGTTTAGACAAGATGATATGAACAAGGATTTCAGATTCTCATTGGGGATGAAATTTTGTTCATTGAAGGAGTTTAAAAATGCACTAATGGAGCATAGTCTATTAAATGGAAAAGATATTAAGTTTGTGAAGAATGATCTCACAAGAGTAAGGGTAGAATGTAAAAAAAAATGTGGCTTTGCTATTATGGCTAGCAAGGTAGGAGGGAAGCAAACATTTAGGGTGAAAACCTTAGTTGGACGACACAACTGTGGAAGACTTTTTGGAAACAAAAGTGCAAGTGTGAATTGGATTGCACAAGTTTTAGTTGACAAGTTTGTAAATGTGGCTAACATGACTGTCAACCAAATCATTGATGACATTAAAAAGTCATTTAGTGTTGGTATCACTGCTTGGAAAGCTATAAAGGCCAAACAAATTGCCTTGGATTCTCTGGTTGGTGATGGGGAAAGACAATATGTTCGTCTATATGATTATCTGGGGGAATTGCTAAGAGTCAAGTGTGGAACTTTTAAAATTAAAGTGAATCAACCCCAACCAAGTTTGCCAACAAGATTTGGCTCTTTTTATATGTCTTTAGAGGGGTGTAAGCAAGGTCTTTTAGGAAGTTGTAGGCCCTTCATAGGGGTGGATGATTGTCATCTTAAGACAACATATGGTGGCCAATTATTGGTGGCAGTTGGTCGAGACCCCAATGATCAATACTTCCCACTGGCTTTTGCAGTGATTGAGAATGAATGCAAGGAAACTTGGAGATGGTTTTTATCACTGCTTTTGGATGATATAGGTGGCATTGATTGTCAATGTTGGGTGTTCATTTCTGATCAACAAAAGGTATTTTAATTTGACTATTTTGTTATTTTTATTTTCTAACAATTTCATCATTTACTAATCACCAATACATTTTGTACTTTATAGGGATTAATGACAGTTTTTGATGACATCTTGGATGGAGCGGAACATAGATTGTGCTTAAGGCACTTGTATAACAATTACAAGAAGCAATTTGGTGGAGGAGTGATGATTAAAGATCTCATGATGGGGGCTGCAAAGGCTACATTTCAGAAGGACTTGGAAAAGAAGATTGGTGAGTTGAAAACTGTTAACATTGATGCATACAATTGGTTGCTAGGTATTCCAACCAAGTGTTGGTGTAAACATGCATTTAGTACTTATCCTAGATGCGATGTGTTGATAAATAATTTGACTGAGTCCTTTAATAGTACAATATTACTAGCTAGAGACAAACCTATCATAACTATGATGGAATGGATAAGAACTTACATTATGAGAAGGTTTACAACACTTAGAGAGAAAGCAATGACATATCCAGGAGTTGTAATGCCTAGACCATAAAAAAGGCTTGATAAGGAAATAGAGAAGAGTGAAAATTGGATTCCAACTTGGGCAGGGGCTGAAAAATTTGAAGTCAAACACGAGTTTACAATGGATAAGTTTGTTGTTAACTTAAGTAATCATTCATGTAGTTGTTACAGTTGGGATTTAATAGAATACCTTGCAGGCATGCTATTGCTGCTTTACAAAGTACAAAACCCTGAAGATTATGTACATCCTTATTACAAGAAAGAAGCTTATGTCACTTGTTATGGCTCTGAAATAGTTCCAATAAATGACCAAAAAATGTGGTCTACTTCTGAATAAAACTCCTTACTACTGCTTCCAATTTATAAAACACCTCCTGGGAGGCCTAAAACACTAAGAAGAAGAGAGGCCGATGAACATGTGAGCCATACAAAATTGTCAAAGAAGCATGCTATTGGGAAGTGTAGCAGCTGCAACGAATTTGGGCACAATGTAAGAACATGTAAAAGGAGAAAGAACAACAATAAGGTACAAAATCATTCTATTACAACTTCACCTAATTATTTTCATAGCATGGATTATAATGTTGCTTACTATTTTTGTAGAACACAAGGGGCACTTCAAGTGCAGGAGGATCTGGTAGCAGGACGAGACCTAAAGCAGAAGCACCGCCATCAACATCACAAGGAGGAGGAACATCAAGAAGGGGGACTTCTCAACTAGGAGGACCTCCAACAATAGCACAAACTGGACCATCATTCAGTGGAGCAAGAGCTGCATCAAGTAACCAAGCTGGAAGAAGAACACCCTCTCGGTTCCCAAGCTAGTACCACTTGAACATTTGATGTACCAAGACCTTTATTTTAATGTATTTTGTTTTACACACCAACTTAGGGAACAATAGTAGTGTGTAGTACTTTGATTACAATGACTGCTTTAAAATTGTAGCAGGATGTAGTTGGCAGGGCCCACTTGCATTACTTTACTATTGATTGCATAATATTTTTTATGAGTGGTAAGGGACCACTTCAATTACTTAATAGTATGGGACCACTTTATCTGACTTTTGAGGATGTCTAATACATGGATTGAACAATAATGCTGCAGATTTAAATTTAAAAAGTTGTTTGTTGCTTTGTTCACGTGAATACTGAGTTTGATTGTATATTGTAGACTGAATTTTGACTCTGGTTTGTTAATTTTGACATTCCAAGTCAATTTTAACATTCTGCTATGGGGTTTCTGATACTGACCATTAAGTAGATGTTTGTTCAAAGGGTTGAGCATTTCTTTTGCTGATGTGTACTCGTAACAGGAATTTTAATTGCATATCTTATGGTATAAGATTCAAGATCAATTGAAAATTATGCACAAGTGCTTGCGAAAATGTCTGAATGAAAATACTGATACTGGTACATGATTTTTAATTCAGAATTGCCACCGGTTTAATTAGCTCTTTAAGAAAGCTTGTTCTCATTTTCTTTTTATATTTGAGATTTATTTTAATGTAATTTGACCAAGCTTTTGCTACCAATTCTTACACAATTATTGATGTACCAAACCACCAAACACTTATGCAGAGAAAAGCAACTGGTATCAGAAAATTAACAGCTGAAATTAGTGTTTGGAAAGTCAATTTGCACCAAGTTGCTTAAACACTCACTTTTGCAGCACAAGCAAATCCAAATGATTGGCTTAAACTTATAAGTGCTGCCAATTGAGGCTAAACAACAGTATTTCGAAATTTTACTAGTGTAGTTCCCCTTTTAAAACCAATTTAAGCAACTATACCACTAAATTTCAGATGTAATGGTACAAGTGAATTTTAAGCACACCATAGCAGTTAGACTCAACATATTAAACTTGAGTGAAGCACTTGAACTGAATTTAAAGATGTTGAACAATGAATTAAGTGTTGAACGAAAATTGACACTGCAGTAGCTTCACATCTTATGGTAACTCAATTTTATTCAATCATAATTCTTAATTACAATTCATCTTCAGTAAAAACATAATACAAAAGAAAATGGTTAACGCCCATGACAACACAAACAAATACAACATCATTTTCCCAACTTTCTTCTCTTCTTCTAATTTCCTTTTCAGCTTCTCTATCTTCTTCTTTAGATCCAATACAACTTTATCATTTTCCAAACACAGTTCAAGTTCTTCACGTTTTCCTTGAATTTCAAAAACTTCTTCTTCATGTCATTCAAAGTTATTACAACTTGAATTACTCTGCAATCAAAATAACACACCATTAATAGAAATTTCAGCACATGAACCAAAAGATTTAGTCACTTACTGCCCAATTTCTACATCTATAGAATAGTTTTCCTTTGTTTTTCGCAGTAGTTGCCTTCAAAAGCAACAATGTTTCACCACAACCACACATTTTAGATGGTAACCGTGAAGATGATCCACAACTTTGTGATTTTTCCGAACCAATCGTCCTTCGCGTCCAACCATTTCCTGCACTCTCACCTTTCATTTCACTACAAGAAACAAATACCTTCATCACCTTTCATGCCAACCCAAACCCTAAATCCCCAATCCTTAAATTCACACGCAGAACAACAAAACATATATCAACTTACCTCTTGAAGAAGACAATCTCCCTCTTGAAGAAGATGATCTTCAACCTTCACATGTATGTCCTCCGCAACCTAATTTGCCCCCAACTCAGATCACGAACAACAACCCCAAGTTGTCTTAAAATGTAGTTTATAAAAGATCAAGTCACCAACACACGTGCTAGAATGTTAATCTCCTTCCAAATGTTAAAAAACCGCAATGTGGCAGATATTGCACAGTGAAGGTGGAAGAAGACGCGGTAGGGTCGTTAGCCACATCAGCAAAAACTTTACGCCGTCCATTTTTAAGGACTAAAGTTACATGTTTCAATACTAAAAGGATGAAATGCCATTAATGTTCTGAGCAGAGACTAAAACCAAATATCACTGATGCTTTAAAAACTAAAAACATATTTAACCCTTATATTTTTATAGTAATTCAATAGAATAAAATGTTGAAAACATCTTATTAAATATCAGAAAAAAAAATCATATCTTATTAAATATTAGTAAAAATACATGCGTTTTCGCACATAATCATATTTTTACTATATTAGTAAATATATAATTTTATTAGTTTTATGAGTAGTTAATTAAACAATAAAAAATAATATAATTTAAATATGTATAATTTTATAAAAAAAGTAATATTACAAAAATTATGCAGTTATTATTTTTAAAAGTAGAGTTCATTTAATAGTTCTTTAAATAAAGAAAAACTATTATCTATTCATTTCCTTAAATAAATAATTTTTTTTTAAAAATAATAGTAAAAAATGCATGTAACTATTATTTTAAAAAAATATTATTTAATTATTTTTAAATATTAACATATTCAATTATTTATTTCATTAATTAAATTATTACATTACAAAGGTAAACTTCTCCAATTAATAGATAACACATTTAAATATCCTCTTATATGTTGATATCGATTTTAGATTATTAAAAGTTAAATAACCTTTAACTTTTTGCATATAACAAGCTGCTTTCTTTTTTAAATATTTTCTTTTTTTTAATGTTTTTTTAGTTTTTGATTATAGAAAGATTATATAATCCTTAATTAAAATTTAATGACTGAATTTATCATTTTATAGTTTTCGTTTTCTTCTGATGTGAGAGGGAATCTTTTTTTGGTATTAATTTTATCCTTCTTTTCTATTTCTCGTTCTAAATCATATAAAATAGCTTTTCTAAATATTTGCATGCCAACTCGGATTTTTATTTTAGAAAATGTATTTTTAATAATTTTATTTTGATAATTTTTTTACAATCATTTATATAGCAGTTTATGATTAATCATTTTAAATATATAAGCCAATAAAATTATATGTAAAAAATTATTAAAAATATTATGATTTATTTTGGGTACATTTTTTAATGCGAAGAAAGCCAGTAATTAGTAAATGCGCGGATTAAATAAGTTTAGCACGTGGAGATGTTTAGTTTTCTTTTCTTACATAAGATATCACAGGCAAATTTATGTATTTATTATTTTAATTGCTTACTATTTTTATATTTTTACCGTTACGAGTATAAAATCCTTGCTTGGGTTTTGTGGTTAAGTACGCTGTGTAAAAATTGAGATTAGTTTTTAAAAAGGGAAAAACATTTAAGGAAATTTGCTAGAGAGCCTTTCCAATGAAAATTTCTTTTTCTTCTAAAAGGAAGTCAACCCGGTTCGGTTAGAATTCCGGTTCATCAAATTGAACCGGGAAGTTCAGTCTACGTCCATCAATCACGTGTGATGAAGCATATAAACGAACGCGTGTGTCCCCCTATTCACAGTGAGTTTCTGTGTTGTCTTATACAGCATTAATTTCTGATAAATTATACGACGCTTTTATATTAATTTTAAAATTAACAAAATTTTAAATATTTCTGCTAAACATTCAATAATTTTTTAAATGTAATTAATTACTATGACTTTAAATCATTACTTAAATCACATGTAACTTTTTGAATATTAAAATAATTTTTTCAAGTGATATTTTTTATTTTCTTTCAATTTTCGTACTTTCAAGTATTACCATTTCTTTTGCAGTTGCTACTTTAGGATTTTTTTAATTTTTATTATGGCATTTTAGTCTTCTGATTATTTCTTTTAGCTCTCATATGGTTTATAAATTTTATAGTCTTGATTGAATATTTGATAATGCATATAGAACTATCAAATTATTTTGGTATAATTTTATGCTGTAAATAGTTTTAGGTGATATATATATAATTATTTTTTATTGTATTTCAAATTAAAATATAATCTAGAGTTCAATTATAATGTAAATTTTCACTTGTTCTAACACATTAAAAGTCTAATCTTGTTTAAACATTTAGATAAAAAAAAATTATAAATACCCTTATCTTTTAATAAGCAAATATATTCAAGATCTTCTAATAAGCATATATATTTAAGGAAAAAAAAATAAAGATATAGTTTTTTTTTTTTTTAATTTGAAGATGTTACGTAAATTAGAAATAAGTTCAGAGTAAGTATGATGTAATTAAAGTGTAATATAATTTTTACTTTACAAATGTATCCTATAAAATCATGTTTATATAGCCATGATTAATCATATTTTGGTCGATAAATTATACTTGAAAACATTTTTTTTTTTCATTTGGAGAACATTGTAATTAAAAATAGAGAATGACACTATCACCTAACAAGATTTAAGTCTCTACTCTAAAACTTAAAAGGTAAAAAAGGAAATTAATGCAAGTAAAGTTGGTTTTAGTTTTAGAGGTTTCGTGAAGGTAGAGTGGGTTATGGGTAATCGGGTCGACCCGTATTGGGTTGACATAACGAAGGTGTGTGTGGAGAGGGACGTAACGGAGGAACCGTGAGTTCCAAGGGAAAAAGGTTGGAACGTTGGGATGCGATGCAGAGAAAGAGAGACGCAGAAAGAAAACCTGAAATGGGTTAGCCAATCTGATTGGAGAAAATCATGGCCACAATTTTTTGCTTTTCTCAGGATTCACTGTTACACTTCACAAACACTGCCTTGCTCACAACTACAAAAACAACCCCTCATCTTGCATTTACACCACTTTCGAGAAACGATCAAACTGTAAACAAATATTTCCTTTTCACAATTTTAGCAACGTTAAAACATGTTTTTCACTTTTCACTCATTTCAGTAAAACAATAATTAATTACTATTTATTATTATTATTTTAGTACATTATGTCAAATAGTGTAAACAATCCAAATGTTATCATGAAACTGCTTGAAACATCAAATAAACTTAACAAAATTTAGTTAAAAAGACTAAATTCATACATTTCTATAGTTTGGTGGCTAAATTAGACCAAAATTTTGAAGAGGAACTAATTCCAATTTTCACTAAAAATTAAGAAATCAAAAACATATTCAACCCTAAAATTAAAAATAAATTAATTATTATCATTCTTCTATATGTCTTTCAAAAACAAAATCAGAATGTTAATTCTAAAATTCAAAGTAAATAATATCTTAAATGCACTTATTTATTCTAATAATATTATTTTAATTTTATCTCATAAGTTAATTTACACACGCAGATATATATTATGTCTTGAAGCTTAAACCTAAGTAATAAATAATATTTTTTAATTTTTATTCTTTATTTTAGGATATTCCAACTAAGTTGTTTCATATATTACAACATTTAATTTATAATTCTAGTCAGATGCTGGTTAAAAGCTATTCACACTTTTACTTATTTTAAAAAAGTTTTTTTAAGCAACTTTAGAGTGGGAGATGATACATTTTTTAAAAGGAAGTATTGTTTCAAATTTAAAATACTTCCTACATATTTTTTTATCTTGGTTAGTTTAGGTTACCCATGTGGGCTAATTATGGAATTATCAAGTTTTTTTTGTTGGAAATCCCACATTGACTAGAAATAATTTGTTGGGCACATTGTTCCACCTGTTATTGGGCCGTTATCGGACCACCCATTAATGTCTAGTCTCACGCTCGAGATGTATAAGGTCAATTTATAATATATAAGTGGGGTGCAGACCTCACCTTACAAGTCGGTTTTGTGGGGTTGAGTTAGGCCTAAAACCCACTTCTAACACTTTCTTGGTTATTCTTGGGTACATGTTGATGTTTTTGGTTAATGCTTGTTATATGGATGGTAATATAACATGTTGAGTAAATTAATAACACTTTTATTTCAAAATTTTAAAAGAATAAATTTATAAATATTTTATTTTATAAGATATTTAATTTTTTTATTTCTATTTAAAGATTTAAACTCTTGCTATTTATAAGATGAATATTTATAATAATACATTTTGATTTTGCAAATGCATGGAAGAGTATGATTTTGTAATAAAACAATGCATTGAAGATGAATATGCATGCAGATTGAAGAGTGATTTGATGTAAAGGCTGTTTTGTGTTATGTGTTCTCAAAATGCGAGCATGATGTGTCAAATTGGCATTGCATCCATCAATTAAAGCTTTTCACAGAGACCCACTTGTTCTTAACAATGGTTTTAGTTATAACGTCACTTTTGTGTTAATTGCTGATGATAGCGATGGATTGGATTGAGTGATCATGTATACTCTTTCATCTTTAATGTTCAAATCAAACCTCAAATAGCTGTTCTTTCCCAAATAATTTTTATTATTTTTTAAAAATAAATCATCTGTTTTGTCCATTAGAATAATTCTCTCAAATAATCTTTACGAAAACCAAGTTTAATATATAAACAGTAACAACTTACAATTATTAGGTAGTATAAGATAATAAGAGTATACTAACACCAAAATAAGATTATTATGTCATTAATATCATGTCAGGTGGAAGAAACACCCGCGTAAAAAAATACTGATATCTTACTTTTATAAATAATAGACACTAATGTCGTACTAAGGCTTAGTCTCGTACTAATTTCATATTTAACGTTAAGATTAATAATCGTTAAATACACTTTTGGTTTGATAGGTTTGATGTTATTTAGCAATTATTGATCTAAGATCAATGTTAAATGAAAAATTAACGTGCTTAATCGAACGTTATTTGGTGTTTTTATGTAATACTTGAAAAAAAATTAATGTTGTAAATGTATTTGTAATGTGTAATTAGTTGTGTGAGGGTCATGTTCTTAATTTCTCATATATGTGCATGTTATGTTTTACTTTTATTTCTTGTATAGTGACTATTAGATGTAGACAAGGTTTAAATATATTAAATTGTATTGTATGACTAATTGTTACTGGTACAAAATATATATTTTTATAGCGATTTTTTATATATGTTGAAATCCACCGCGGCTTGGATACAATTTTGTAAATAAAAGAACTTTTTTTGGGCAATGGTACAATGACACGCTTACGTGGCAAAAATATTCAAATGACATACTATTTATTACATTTTTCTTCCAAAATTACTCTTTTATCTTCAATAAATGTTAAAAAAAAGTGGAACCCACCGTGTCAAATGAATGTTTTTTCAAAAATGTGTGTCAAAATATCTTTATTCCTTTTTTTTATGTCAGTTGTACTAAGAACATGTATAGGAAATGGTGTGTTGACAAAAATGTAATAAACGATAAAGATTTCTATATCAGTTACACTAAGAACAGTGTATAGTTAAACCCTAAACCCTAAACATTAATACTTTGTTCACATGTGAGAATTTGTGGGAGATGATTTGGGGGAGAGTGATTGAATGAATTTGAGGGTAAATTTTTTGTGTTTGTTTGAGTGGAGTAGGAGATAATTGAGAGTGAATTTAGAAGTAAAGTTTGTGAGAATTAGTCTAAGATTTAATTGATGTGACAAATTTAAAAAATTTGTTTAATTGGTAGAAATCAAATTACCAAAATGCCCCTAATTATTAAAGTAATATAAAATGTCATTTATTAATGTTATATTTAATTGTAAAAATGTTTATAAAGAGTAAAAAATTAAAAATAATAATTAAAATTAATTTTTAAAAAGTAACAAAATTATAATTTAGTAAAATGAATTTATTTTTAAATGTAGTATTTGTTTGTAATAAAGCTGTCAAAACGGGTAACCTGGCCCGAACCGGCTCGGCCCATCACGGGTTGGTCACTTAGTGAGCCAACCCAACCCGACTCATTTATTAGCGAGCCAAAAAAATTCGAACTCGACCCGATCCACCACGGGTTGGTGGGTAAACAGGTTGGCTCACTGGCTCACTTAATTACATTTTTTTTAAATAAAAAAATTATAAACTTTCTATAATTCAAACCTAAACAAATTTCACTCCCAAATTTCACTCTCAACATGGGTGTTTAATTAATTTTTAAAATAGGCAACTTAAATAATATTTTCAAGCAAAAAAAATAAATATCTTTTTATAAAATTAAAATTAAATTTTAATAAAATAAAATTAGGTAGGTGGATTGGTGGGCCAACCCGGCCCACCACAGGTTCAACCCGCATGAGCCGAGTTTAAATGAGCCGAGTTGAAATCTGACCCGCATAAAAAAAATACAATTTTTTCAAACCCAACCTGGCTCGAAACCGTGGTGGGCTGGGTTGGCAAGCAGATTGTGACCTATTTTGACAACTCTAGTTTGTAATATAATTTTCTACCAAGTAGTATGAATTTATTTGTTATGGAAGTGAGATTGATTAATTTTGAAGAAAAAAATAATTAAACGAAGTTATAATATTACATGACATAAAATAAAAATGCAAACAAAATAACATATAAATATATTTGTAATAGGTCACGATGAAGATGCTTTAGTGAGGTATGTAACCAATCTATTAAAACGATGTTGTATTGGCATCCCAATTAGACGTCTTGTATGGGATGGATGTGAAGATAGAAAGTCGAAGAACTGTCTGAATAAATTATCATCTTGAATGTTCATAGTTCGTAATAAGTTATGAATTTCTTCTGAAGTTTGATTAGATGACTGAATCCTAGCCGTTAACAGGGAATTTCGACGTTCGATGGCCTGTATTTTTCGTTCAAGAATTGCACATAGTCTTGTTCTTTGATTAACTCCTTTTTCCAATTCATCCATGATTCGATAATCCATATGATTTGTAGTTCATTTAAGTTAACAATAAATAAAAGTATGAAAACTAATGTCAAACATAATAACATTAAAAAATAAGTAATGTAAGTTATCAAACACATATATAAGTCAATTTAAGCAAATAAGTTGTGCAATACATTCACAAAATAGTAAGTAACTTAATCATCTAAATGATGAAGAATTAAGTTAACATTCTGATTCAGGTGAGCAAATTGTCGGTTCATGTCGAGGGATAGGTTTGCCAAGTTATCTTCAATATGCTGAACCCGCACCTGCATTTGTTCCATACCCTGTATTCTCTGTTGCAAGTCTTGTACCCCTTCACACATTTGAGTCATCATATTAGGTTTTGAAAGATGTGGAGGATGTTGCACAAGATTCTCATGATAGTGTGGTTGCTCTTCGTTGTCATCATCACTGACGTCGTGTTGTCAAACACTGTTGACATTAACAATATTCAACCTCTTCAAAGAATTAATTGAAAAATGATTTTTGGTCCCAATATGAGTGCTGGCATCAGCATCAACATGTACTCCACAATATTGCATGATTTGGGTGATAAGGACACCGTATGGTAGGGGTGTGTCACCGACCTTACACAAGGTATGACATATTCAAGATACTCAACGCATGTCCAACAATGCATAACATTGTTAGTGCAGCTATTTAAGTGGTTATTTGTAATTGTTGACGTAACATTGCGACTATATTGAAGTCTACACCAACCACATCATCTATATCTTCACGGTCCAAATATGATAGATCTATTTCTTCTTCCATCTATATTTAATTAACGAAAGATACACAATATTTTAAATATCAAAATAACATCAAGAATTATAAACACTATTACTAGATTGATAATAGTACTACATACTACATTCATGCATTCATATATTGATTAAAAAATAATAATAAAACAAACTATAACACATACCTTTGCAAGACTTGTCAAGATTTGAAGTAAGATTGATTAAAAATTTTCCAAAACAAGTCTATTGTAGTGGCAACTAGCTTATACACCCCAATTAGATGACCACTTCAAATTTAAATTTTTGAATACTTTCACAACAAATATTCAACCTGTTCAAGATGCAATTAACACGTACTAATTTAGTAAACATCCAATTAACACACATGGAAATTTAAAAGACAAACAACTAAATGTAAACTTCTTCATTTACAAGCACCCATAAAATGCTCACCTGTCTCGAACACAATATGATTGGTTTTTTGCAACTCGGTTTCAAAATCCAATCACCACCACATAATGAATCACCCAATGCACACAACCTCCAATTTGCAAAGTAGGAGCCAAAATATGCAACCAATAAAAGAAATGGAAGTAATCACCCACTCCAATCACAATAAACAACGAAACTGAACAAAGAAACAACTCCACCAAAACCACAAATGCATCAAACTTCTCTCAATCTCTAACTCCGTTGTATGTTATAACCTACAACATTATAACAACTTGTTAACAAGGTTCAAAGAGCAACAAAAACCTTCATGGTCATGTGATGAATGTCTACCACCTTTACACCGCCGTCTTCTTTGACAAGACCTCCACCAACGACCACCGTAGTCTTCAACACCTTCACTAACTAACAAAGCCCCCACTTATCCTTTATAAAACCTGCAACACAATCAAAAGGTTAGGGGTCATGCACATACAAAAAACTCCTTCCACTCCCATTGCCGGATGAATGGTCGGCCTCTTGCATGGATTACTCCATGGACCACTGCATGTCCTCAACGTTCTTCACGCCCACAACGCGCAACAACAACCATGTTACAGATGCACATGACTGAATGAAGCCTGCATGGACCAACCATGGACGAAGCATGGAAGAAGGATGAAGCCTGAAGCTTGTTGGAACCGAATAAGGCAGCCCATAACCGAATCCAGGTCTACACGACGCTGAGCCAATAAGTTGGAACTGAATATAATTTGTGGCAGAATCAAATACACCTAGCTTTAATGGAAGAACTAGGTGTACAATGGAATAGAAGATATTGAAACCCTAGAAAGAGAAGAGGAGAGCTCCCGCATCCCTAAATCTGCCCCCAAAGGGGTGAAAAGAGTGTTTTTGTGCTTAAGCCATCAAAAGATACAAACCCTAAGACGTCCAAGTCTTTAAATAGGGCAGAAAAATAACAGAAAATGGGTCCAGGCCCAAAACAGATCATAAAAATAGTAGAAAACTGACCCAAAACACGCGTCGTCGACGCTCAGTGTTAAACGGTACTTAAATGACGCTCAGCGGTGGCGCTCAGGCATGAAACGATGAAAAAAACTAGCGCTCAGTGTCCAAAATGGCGCTCAGCGCCACCTGCGGCACAAAACTGAACTCTGGTTGACTTTTCAACATTCTAGTTGACTGGTTGACTTGTTGACTTTTCTACATTCCAACCATTTGATACTTTGACTCTTCTTTCAATTCATTCCAATAGCCTACAAAATCAAGGGAACTTAGTGATAAAATCATCAAGTATAACTTCAACTCTCTTATTCACAAAACTAAAGCAAAAACATGAGTTAAAACAAGTTTCTAAGTCAAAAAGGGTGTTTTTAGTATCAAAATTAAGTATAAAAATAATGGTATTTCAACCGTCATCTGGCACGTGCATCCAAACCATATGAAGATTTTACAGGTCAATACTGTGTTCGGTGCAATAAAGAACTCAAGGATGGCTTACAAATGATATATCAAAATTCACTTGAGTGTCACATACGGTAACGGTGTTGAAACTTAAATTCATGCATAAGTTTTGGTACCATGATATGTGTATTGATGTGTCTGTCTTGTCTGTGTTTGATTGCATTGTTGATTGTGTGAAAAATGGTTTCACGAACTTTAATCGATTATGTTAATAGTGAAATCGATTAGACTGTTTTTCTATGTTTCTGTGCTTGGTCAAAAATATAAGTTTGTGTTAAAAGTTAACCGATTTCAAAACTAATCAAATTAATTGAGCTGGTTTTTAAAGTTTCAAATATTTAAATTTTTTAAACTTAATCAATTAGGTCTTTTATAAAAACTGGTTCTTGCTCTCATTAGCTGCAATTGCTTCATTGCTCTGAACTCTTAAACTCTATCTGAGTAAAAGTATCTCTGAAATTCCAAAATCTGTGATGGCGTCCTCATCTTCTCGCTGGGGAAAACGTCCTACACCTATTGAAAGGGAAGCTAATCCTACTGGTTGGTTTAATGATGAAGAGAAGCGAACTGATTTTGTTGGTTTTTAGGGTTTCAAGGAAGTAATATGACACAAATGTTTGAGTATTTTGTTCTTCCGCAATGAAGGTGTTGAGATTGTTGATAGGGGGAGCACAAGTTTAGCTTAACCCACAATCTCAGTAATTACTGTGTTTTTGGTGATGACAACACATAATTAATAACACATGTATATTCTGTGTTTACATGTTATATGCTTTTGCTTATTGTGTTATATCTGTATAAGCATATTTGGAAACATGATTGTGTTGTTTATTGCATATCACTATGTTTAATATGTGATTTTATAAGTGTATGCATAACATAAGTCTTTGGAAAGGAAAAACCACAAGCACTTTGGTTGAACTTTAAAGTGTGGCAAAACAATAGTTTTAAGTCGATTACGTTATTGAGTGAATCGATTAAAACTCGTGTGTTTGCAAAAAATATTTTCAAGTGTGTTGTGAGATATTTTGAGAAGAAAAGTTTTCAAAACTATGCTAAGTGTTGTTTCTTAATCGATTGCACGAAATATGTATTCCACTAAGTTAGTTGTTGTTTTGAAAACTGGTTAAATGCTTAGCACAACTGACATAACGATCATACTTTTAAATGTGTTGACCAAAAATTTAATGAAAGTTGATTACATTAATTGTTCGTTCAATTAATTGTTGTGATTACTGTTATACTATTATAACTGCTAGATATATTTGACTACATTAGTAACGAAATCGATTAAAATGCGTCTGATGTGTGTAATACTATAAATTGATGCTGATTTGAATTCTGTAAGAACTTTTGGGAATTAACACTTTCATATCTTTCAGAAAATACTGTGTGATCTTACATAGGAAAGAAAAGCTCCAAGAACCAAAGATTGACCGTGGTGATCAAGGATTTGAGGTTTCTTGCAAAGTAAGGTTTAATGGTATTGAACGTCTGATTTATCTGTGCAGAGAGGTGTAATCTACTCGATCAGGAATTTGCAATCTTTGAAGATTGGATTAGATTCCCTACGGTGTTTGCAGGAAGAAGAACTGTGTTGTTGACTTTGAGGGTGCCTCAAAGGGTTTGACATTGAGTTTTGTTTCAAAACGAATCAATTGCTATCATTTTCAAATACTAACGTTGTTGACATTGAGTTTTAAATACATGAGCATTCGAAAAGAGATCTTGGAGAATCAGGGCTATGTTGGTTACTTATACATCAAGGTTATTTCAAGAAAAGTGGGCTAAAGTTGTTCTGATTTGATCTGCACGAAGAGGAGTGTGACTTGAAGATCAAAATCATCATAGACATTTTGTATTTGTATACCTGTGCGGGTTGGAAAAGTGTTGATAGTTGTGAATGTTCTCAAGTGTTGTAAGAGAGTGAAGTTATTTATCTTTTGTATTGCTATATTTATTTTGGGTATGGTGAGAAGTGCATTGAGGGGGGTATCTCTGTATTTTTGTAAACTCAATCAATTTTTAGTGGAATCCCTTCAACTAAGATTGTTGAAGGAGGATTGGATATAGGCTTGTGATTAGCTAAACCAGTATAGATTATCTGTGTTGACCTTTTTCTCTACTCTTTCTCTTTTATTGTTAATTCATCACTTATTGTTTATTGATTTCAAAAAGCCAAAGATTTCACAAAGATTTTACAAAGAACAATTTTTAAGCTTGAGATATAAGACATTTCTTTTCTTACACCTTTGTAGTAGGCTTTTACTTTCACTTGTAAGCCATTAAGAATCTTGTAACTTGCTCTTTACTATAGTTTACTTGCGACAATAATTGATTACCTAGAGGGATAATTGATTATCATGAATAAAATTAAAAAAGACTTCAATTTGACAATAATCGATTATCACTAAGGATAAGCGATTATCACCGAAAGCTATGATTGTCTAGGGTTTGACAATAATCGATTATCACTAAGGATAATCAATTATCACTATTTTCAAAACTTTATAACCACAAAATGTAATCGATTACTACTTTTGGTAATCGATTGTTACTGACAGTTGGGAGTTGCCTTTTCAGTTTCTGACCCTACATGAACATTGGCTTATAAATAGAATTCTCCATAACTCTTAAGAGGTTACATAAACTATTACGGAGTACAAAATTTTTTCTAAGGAAGCTCTAAGTGTTTAAGTGTACTCGATCATGTGCTTGAAGAAGGAAAAGCTTATCTTAGTGTGCCTAAGGAGAAAGTGGTTCTCTACCAAGTTGTCTCAAGGTCTTCTTCATTCCATTGTGTGTCGAAGATTTCCTTTGATTATTCGCACCACTCTTAGTACTCAACACCCCGCCGAAATTTCCTTGAGTATTCACACCACTCCTGGTACTCAACTATCTCGTCGTGATTTCCTTTGGGTATTCAAACCACTCTTGGTACTTATCATCCCACCGAGATTTCTTTAAATATTCGCACCAGTTCTAGTACTTAGCACCCCTCCGAGATTTCCTTGAGTATTTGCATCACTCCTAGTACTTTGTACCCTATTGAGATTTCTTGAAGTATTCAAACCACTCCTGGTACTTGATCGAGGTTGTACCCGAATCAAATTAATATGCAATTAAAGTGCAGTATAAACTAGGAAGTGACTCCTAGGTCGTCTCTCAAAGACCAAACTTTGGTTCAAGCAATAGGTCAAACACGTGGTGGAGGTGGTTTTGTGGACAGTTTGCGACTTGAAATTGACAAACTAAAACACAAAATCAAACACTAATTGAAAACAGTTGGTCACTAGCTCAATTACAATGCTTCCAATAACAAATTAACAACAATTACACACTACTCTAACCCCTAATCCAACATGAATTAACCAACTAAGTGAAGACTAATCATGCTTTCATAAAAGTGAATTAAGCAAACACAATGCTCCCATTTAATCATGTCCACGCTACCACAGATTAAGCAAATGTGGTTTAATCAACTAAGCGAAGATTAAATACAATTAGGCAACTAAGCGTGTACCCAATTGCAAGCACATAGCATAATTAAATATGGAGCAAGATTAGAACAAGAAAATCACAATGATAGACCAATAATCTCAAGAAAAACGTTGCCATCTCACTAAGACCAACCAAGCACACTTAAGCTACCATTAAAACGAAATTCAAACAGAAAACGAATTAGAATTAGAGCACATAAAATGTAACAGTAGTAGTAAATGGAAATAAAAATGCAAAGCTAAATTAGGTTAGAAAATGAAAGCAATTCTGAGACGTAAATTCAAAGCTTGAAATGAAATTGGAAACAAGAAAAAAAAACGAAATTGTCATTAAAAACGTAAATGATTCAATACATAATAAATAGGGAATTGAAAGCAAACCTAAACCCCGTGGAGGGTGGAAAGCGTCCTAATGCAAGGAAAACCTAAGAAAGACGAAAGGTGAAAAGGAGAAGGAGAGGTGAAATCTGATTTTGGGGTTTATAAACCCTAAATTACAATTTTGCTCTTCATCTGGGCTTCTACAAAAATCCCCAAAGCCATTAAAAACGAAATTCAAATATAATATTGATGTGGATAATGGAAAATGACGTGGCCAAACTCTTTTTACCCCAAAATATGATTCCAAAATTGTCCTACAAATAACAATTGGAATAATTAGGACCAAATAATTCAAATTAATTAAAATAAGAATTAATAGTAAAATTAAGCCCAAATAGTGAAAGATGAGACAATAATGGAGAATTAAAATTAAACACAATTCAGTAATGCAATACAATGCATAAAGCTAAATGAATAGTACAAAATAATGATTCATTAGTACTACACTATTGCGCCTAGATTCCTCAACTCAAAAGAGTTCAGTTGTGAGTATTTTAATTCTCTTCAGAATTGCAATCAAATATTGTTTACAAGTAGTGATGGAAACCCATTTAGGAAATTCCATTCAAAGGAGTATCAACTCAAGTTAAGGCTAAGAAAGGGAAGTTGAAGAAGGATTTTTAAAAGCTCTTTCTTAATTTTCTATCTCTAAGTCTTAGAAGGATTCTCCTGTAATATGTTTATATGTTGTTTTGTAGGGTCCAAGAAGCATGATAAACCAAGAAAAGCAAAGGAGCAAAAGTTAGGAAGAAGGTGGTTAATTTCCGGATTGGGAGCTTACCTTCTAGATTGAAAATATGAAGTATAATGACTTCTGAAAAAAATTTTGACCCGACCAAAACCCTCTGAAGCCTAGTCGCACGAGTGACATGTTTTCCATGGGTCTTTGTTGACCTATTTAAGGCACGACACACATGAACTAGCCAGCTAGCCTTCTTAGCTCGAAATGTATTTGAATTTTGAAGGGAAACTTGGTCAGATGAAGGGCTCCTCTTCGCCTATAAATAAGAGGGCCAATACCTTGTAAAGTTCACTTTTGAGCTTAGTAAAATGTTGCTGAATTCATTTTCCATCCCTAATGCTTTTGATTCAAGCTTCTATTTCGACTTCCTTACCTTTCCTCTAGCTTCCTTCCTTAGCAGGAAGGGCTTTTGAGCTGTGAGGCCTCACCCACAAACTTCTCTTCATCTTAAACACTTCAAATACCTCAAAAGCATAAACAAATTTATTCATCTAACCTCATAATCTAGTTAAAAAATTATAACAAAATCAACCCTAAGACTAGTGCAAAAACGCTGTTTAACGTCGGTTATTTTGGGCTTTTAACGTCTACTAAACAACTGACGTCATTTCCGGTAACGTCAATGGGACGTCAGACATGAATATAACCGACATCTATAATAACGTCAGTCTGAGCAATAACCGACATCGAAGAGGCACTAAAGATTTCAAAAATGACACTGACTGACGTCTAAAAGGTACTATAGACGTCGGTGTATACATTAACCGATGTCTAATACAGTGGTTGTGTTTTAGTGTAGTTTTTTTCCCGTCTTTGGATAACCTAGTAGCACAATCTCCTTTTGCTAGTTTCCCCTAAAAAAAAGCTTGCGTCTTTTGAATTTCTTATGGTATTTCAACCCAAAATTGAACCTGGGTTGTTGCTTAGTTCCATTTTCATCTATAAGAGGAAAAAATCACAGTGAAAGGATAACTAGGCAATGACCCAAGGTCGTTTTTCGGTTGAAACGACCAAAAGAAATTCACTAGACGCCGCTTTTTCTGGGAGGCAGCTAGCAAATGGAGAATGTGTTACTATGTTACCCCAAGAAAGGAACAAAACTGCACTAAAACACAACACAAAGAAAACAAATTTTAATCAGTTGAACCAGAAGATAATTGATGAAAGACTAAACTAAACAAAGTTTAAACGATAAGCATAAAAAAAAACCATCCACCTGGGATGCAATGCCGCAAGAGAGAAAAAGGAGAGGAGGAAGACGATAAAGATATCAGAAACAACAATGGAATGCCGCAAGAGAGAAAAAGAAGAGGTGTCGCAAGCGAGAAAAAGAAGAGGTGCCGCAAGATAAAAAGGAGAAGAGGAAGACGATATTAGAAACTGAATTCTGCGAAGAGTTTGCGGTTTATTTAAAATGAAATTGGACGTCAGTTGCTCCAGAAACCGACGTCTATAGTCACCTAGACATCGGTTACCTAACTAATTCGACGACCAAGTTAACATATAAACTGACTTTTTGAATGCCCATTAGACGTCGGTTTAAAGGGGAGTCGACGTCTAGGAAGCTGAACGTATTGACGTTTGATTTCCTGTCAGGGATGTTCACGACAGTTGTGATTGGGCGCCGACGTCTATAGTAACGTAGAGGTCGGTGCCCATCTAGCCGACATATAAGGCCCTTGAGTTTGGTGAACATAATTAATTACAGGCACATAGACGTCGCTTCCCCTCAGCACCGACGTCTAAATTGAAGAATTTTTTGTCTTCCCGCCTTCCAGACAGGCCTTAGACGTCGCCTTTTGACTACGTGACGTCTAAGCGCCTGGGATTTAGGTGAAGAGCATTAATTGAAGCCCAGTAGACGTCGGCCCCCGTTAACACCAACGTCACTAGACTGTCTTCTCACCTACCTCAGGCCATTATACGTCAGTTTGTGGCAGTGGGGACGTCTACATTATCATAGACGTCGCCTTATCTCAAAACCGACGTCTAGTTTACCAAGCTATTTACGATAATGCCACCGTGCACTCATATACGTCGGATTACTCACAAATCGACATCTTCTGGATGACGTTAAACAACACTTTTGCACTAGTGTAAAAGCTTAGCCCTCCATATAACGTATAAAAAGCATCAAAATAGAATAAGGGAGGGTGGAATGTGAAAGATGAGAGAAGGGACAAAATTAGGTCCCTGAAAGGGTTCCTAAGCTCTCGTGATGTGTTTTCTTAAATTACTTTATATAGATATTATTCTAGACTTTGTTTTTAAGATGTTTTATAACTTTGAATAATTTATTTTCACATTTTGAATCAACTTAAACTTCAAGTGCATCAACAGACATTAGTTTTGTTAATAATGCATAAGATATCAAACGTATAAGATTCTTTTTATCAAGATTACTCACATTTTCTTCACAATGTATTATTTATTTCAAATAATTAGCTCACTTTATACTTATATATAGAAAAGTAAGTTATGTAACAATTAAAAAAATATACATTACTAAGAGTTTCTAATTTCTAGTATATGTATATTATAAATATTCTTTTGGGAGTTACATCTTCTGATATATTCTTGGAACGTTAGAAAAGAGATTTCTTCTAGAATTTTAACAAATGCATTTTATTTTTATATAAATTTATTGTCTTTTAATAAATTTACTGGCTAAGACATCTTTAAAATATTAGTTAATGGATTTGTTTATTCAACTTAAAATACATTTCTCAAAGTCCTGTCACAACAATTTCTTTAATTTTACAATAATGCTTTATATATTATTCTTGAAACACTTTCCAATTTACTATAATTTTTCAATATTTTAGACTAAGCAGCTTTCCAAGTATCAACCAGTTGAGGATGGATAAAACCTAAAAACTAAAACCATGAATGTAACAGTTTCCAACCCTCAATCATCTATTACAGTTTTTTTCTGTCTCTGTTTGTCTAGCCTTTGCGCAGCAATTTTAAAGATAAAGGGAAGATAATTAACAAGTCTCAAATTATGTGCCATTAATTATCGAATATCTGCATCTTTCATTTGATTGACCCTTTGTAACGTAAAATCAATACAATCAACCTCAACTAAATTCTCTTGCTTTCTGCTTCACTTTCATGGTTTCAGATTCAAAAAAACCCACTTTTGGTAACATTTGTTTTGTTCTGCAAATGCTCAAGAAATGTTTTACGGTCTTAAAAGCTGGCACTTCGGACACTACAATATGCCCTTATACATTATTTTATATTATAAAGCAACATTTATCTGAATATGAAATTGTTTGATTGGTATTATCTCTTTAGTTATTTTCCAAAATGTTTATGAAAAAAATTACATGTAAAGAACAGTTAGTTTGTTACATGAATCTCGATACTTGGAACAGATTCACAATAAACGAAATAAACTAAGAAATCATTTGGAGTTTGCTCTGACATCTGACTTATTCAATTTGATTAACTAATACGTAAACTTTAGTTTAATCGAATTCATTAAGAAAGTTTTTTCAAAGCGCTTTTGTTTAAAAGCCAAAACTCCTTATTCAAGGAATGGCAGCTTTATTCACTTTACCAATTACAAATTTGGATCTGACGTATCATAAGAAACTTGATTTTTCTATGAATATGAAACAGGGGATTTTATTTATAACATGTATCAAAGTATTACTATTGCGTCAACTAGAACGAAAAGCAACAATAAAATGCAATAGAGACATTAAAAAATCTTCTATTATGCAGATGATTCCACCCACCTTCAGAGAAACTAGACGGGAGTATGAGAATTAATTTTAAGAAAGAATAGAATTGAGAAAGAAGTCAACAGGGAGACAAAGGGGAGATCCATACCAGGCTCATGACTGAACAAAACCTCTTATTAAAACATTCTTTATGGGTGATTTCAAGTTTTTCGACATGTTCCTTTTAGGAGGTTCTTCTTCCATGTGTCCCCTCTTTGCAATTGCTTTTTCCATGTCATTCACTTCACTTGTTACAATAATTTTCCCTTTACCAGCAACCTTGCGTTCAAGGTTGAATTAAGGATAAACTTGTTGAAATTCTTGTCAAGTAGCTTCATTAGGTTCAATAGATTGTCATTGCACCAACACCTATTATATTTCAGTGAAATTACGGTTTATGACTCTTTTGTCTATGCATATTCAAATCAAAAGGTCTTTTTGTAATTGTAATGAGGGCAAGAACAACGGAGGGTAACATATAGATATGAAGCTACAAACGAAAAAGAATAGAAGAGCAATGAGAAACAAGTGAAATGATAATCAAATTACACTCTAAAACCTCTAATTCAATCCTCTTCTTGACTCCATTATTCAAAATTTTTATTTTTCTTATTTTTTTATGTTTTTCTTTATATTCTTGTCTTGTCTCTTTTCTTTTCTCTTTCTTTCTTTTAAAGAACATAACTATAAGAGACAAGATACACAATATATTTACAAAAACAAATAAGAAGAGGAACCAACTACCCAATTCATAAGAATCCCCAAGCAGACCACCCTTGTTCGCAAAACAATTCCAAAGCTTCAAAATTCCCAAAGGTTAAGGTAATCATGGTTTTTCACTTAAGGCTGATGTATGAGCTTCAAAACAAAGAAAGGGGGAAAACATAGGCTCAAAGGGGTTATTAAATAGTTAATACAAGGTAGGCTTATTTGGCTAGAGAGGCTCAAGAAAAAAATTGCCTTTATCACTTCCAAACATGGATATCCATCAAGAATCATCAAAAAGAGTCAACCAAGACATATATGCAAGTAATAAAGAGATATATCACAAAATAAAGAACATAAAGTGGCTCAAATTCTCACACAGGGTATTTCTGTCACAATCAATCACCCTCTCAAACATCATAATCATCTTTCCAAGTAGAGAAAAGTGAGTGATTCAAACCAATCAGTATCAATCAAATGAAGGAAGAGCCTACAGCCGAAACAAATTCCAGGAATGAAGAAAAACATGCAAAACTATACACAGACACAAGCTTAAAACAGAGAAAAAGTTAAACAGAGAAAAATCTTTCTAATAGACCACACTTAAACTACACAGTGTTCCCAATGTGTCACAAACATAAGATCAACAATCAGAACAATCTCAACAGATCATGGACAAGTGCAATAAAAGTGGAGAAGAGAGGAGAAGGGAAAAGAAAACTCCTTGAGTTAGGGGGAAAGTGAGGCGGGGTCGACCAAAGACGTCTCCTCCACCACTGCATCCAATAGAGAAGGATTGTAGAAGAAAGACTTCAGTCTGTGCCCATTGACCTTGAAGCTTTTAGTTATTGATGGACTTTGGATCTCAACTGCACCATATGGATAAACGTTAGTCACAACAAAAGGTTTAATCCACTTTGATCTTAACTTACCCTCCATGAGTCTGAGCCTAGAGTTATACAATAAAACTTGTTGGCCAACCTCGAAGTCCTTTTTAATAATTGAACTATCATGGAACTTCTTTTTCCTTTCCTTGTAGAACTTCGAGTTCTCATAGGCCTCCAATCGGATCTCATCCAATTCATTCAGCTACAACTTCCTTTCCTCTCTAGATTGGTCCATGAAGAAGTTGCAAGAGTTCATAGCTATTAAGATATCGACAAGTGTACCGAATCGTTCAAGTAATATAAAATGGAAAGACCAAGTATTGTTTCCCAAGAGACTCGTCTAATACTAGTTAATCGTATTATTAACAACTCATTTAGACTCGAGAAAAACTCATCAATTAAAAATATATGCAAAAAGATAAATTCATAAATAATTACAAGGTTGGACTTTGGTATTAAAGGCACTTAGAAACGAAAAAGATTAGAATTGGTATGGAATGACAATGTTAAGATTAATGTTCACCTATTTCACTTTCATGCATATTAGAACTTGTAACGTCCCGGCAACTTACAAGGACTGTTGACTGCCCCACACATCACCACGAGACTTTCCAGTGTGCTTTGTCCTCACTCGCACACTTTCCAGGAAAACTTCCCGGAACCGGCAACTTACAAGGACTGTTGACTGCCCCCACACATCACCATGAGACTTTCCAGTGTGCTTTGTCCTCACTCGCACACTTTTCGGGAAAACTTCCCGGAACCGGCAACTTACATGGACTGTTGACTGCCCCCACACANAACTTCCCGGAACCGGCAACTTACATGGACTGTTGACTGCCCCCACACATCACCACGAGACTTTCCAGTGTGCTTTGTCCTCACTCGCACACTTTCCGGGAAAACTTCCCGGAAGGTCACCCATCCCAGAATTTCTCCAGGCTAAGCACGCTTAACCATGAAGTTCTTATGGGTTAGGCTACCGAAAAGTAAATGCATTTTTTGGTGATATGAGTAGCCAAATCAATTCCTTTAAGTTATCCTTCAACTGTATAGTCCCATACCTATACAGTCTCCAAATCCCTCTCATTCCGGTGTATGTTCGATTTGTCCATGTGCCCCTTCCACTGGAAGCCGGCCAGGAGCCGCTCCTTGTCTGTGCCCCCTGCACCATGCCTCTTGCACCAGCGATCACTCCCCGCCCTCGTCAGTGCCCGGGTGTCACAGAACTCATCTTCATTGGAATGCTAATGCCACTTACAAAATTACTTAGAACCCAATCCCTTGGCGTAAAAAGCCTAGCCTTGATTATTAGATCTCAATCCCTTGAACCCCTAATAACCAATTCCGCATTAAGAAAAAAATCTTAAGACAAACAAACGTCCTATCTCTATCCCTAGACAATATTTCCTTTAGTTGATTCCTCTAGACCAGGAGGGTTCTTTAGCTATTTCCCAATAACAAAGAAATCCAATAATCAAGCTATGAATGGCTAAAACATAACAAGCATTACGAATAAGAGAAAATCACTAACATTCAATGAAAGAAGCATAAACTATTTAAAACATGTTCAAATAAATGAAAATAGGGTTTCACCTATTTTACTCTTGCATATACCCAAATTTCATCTCTTCTCCATTAATTTACTAAAGTCAATCAACTAAAACACTCTAGCCCTAATCCCTTCGGTGAAAGAGCCTAGGTTTTCCTATTAAACTTCAATCCCATGGAAAATATAACAAGCAAACCCGAATTAAAATCTAGGATCTACAGACAACATGTGAATCATCTTTCATCCCTAAAATCAATGTGCAGAAGGACTCTTGTTTCAGTTCAAGGTTCTATCTTACGTCCCCATAACCCATGAAACCACAAAATCAAGTCATGAATATCCCTATTGCTTGCAAGCTTTACGATTGGAAACAATAATACTAGCAGTTGATTAAAAAGGCATATATAAATTCAAATCAATCATCCATTACACAAGAATTCATAGGCTACAACTAATCCCAACAAAATGGCTTTGGCTCTCCATTGTCATGGAGAGCCCTAGAGCTTACAACATGACCATGGAAGAAGTAGAAGAACCCAAAGAGGAAGAAAGGAGTCTTCCCACAAACCCTGGCAGCCCTCCAAGCTCTCCTCTAAGTGAATTATGCCTCAAAAGAACCAAAGACCCAAAACCCTTCGCGTTTTAGGTTTAAATAGAATAAATATGCCACATAAGCAAATGTTACTGGCGCTTAATGCCCTAGATTAGGCACCCAGGCGTGTTGCGTGGCGTGTGGCTAGCGCTTATCGACCTGGATAGGGCAACCAGGCGAGACTGTGCGAAGAATGGCGCTCAGCAGCCCTAAAGAGGGTGCCCGGACGCGAAACATCAGCCGCAACTGGTGCTCAATGTTGAGGCAAATTGGCAAGTGTATTGAGTCGCACAAGTAATGTAAAATGGTAAGACCAAGTATTGTATCCCAAAGGACTCTCGGCGCTGAACAATTGTGTGATAGAAGATTAATTAAGACTTAAAATAAAAGATATCACTGGGTTTGAATGCAAAAACATAAAATAAAATATGAATGTAATTGATCAATGGCAAAATAGCATACAAATGAACGGATGTTGATTACTATGGGATGGATATGTTGTTGGGGGTTAGATTTCACCAAGTTCCCTCTCATGTATATAAGAATTCTTCTTTATGCATTAATGCCAACGTCACTCACTAAATCACCTAAACCCGATCCCTCGACGAATAAGGTTGTCCCAAATTACCAGTTCCTATAATTCCTAGCATTCCTCGTAATAAGATGTGAAGAACAAGATATTAAGACAACCAAGACTCATACCCTCATCCTTGAGCAATATAACCCGTAGGAGTAATTCAACAAGAACCTAAATTGTAAGGAACCTCCCGACACTCATGCAATTCATAAATCATGCTAATCAATGAGTTAAACACAGCAATCATTGAAACAAATGAATTACTCTAACAATTAATGAAAAAGCATATGGAATTAAGAATCAATTCAAATACATGAGAGTTTACAAGGTTACATCATCCCCCAACAACAAATAGAAATTAGCTCCCCATAGACATAGGCGCCCAGGCTTTATATTGTCCCTCCTTCTGGTGCCTTTTTAATCCCTTCTGAGCTTCATCTTCTTGGCTCTTCATCTCTGCTTCAAGTATTACCTCAATATCTGTCAAAACAAAGGGAATTAGTTATAAAATCATTGAAATAAACCTCAACTCTCTTATTCACACAACTTAATGAAAAAGCATGAGTCCAAGAAAGTTTCTAAGTGAAAAAGGGTGGTTTTAGTATCAAAATCACATAAAAAATAACGGTGTTTTAAACCATTATCACAACCCCAAACTTAGAACTTTGTTTGTCCTCAAGCAATTAGAATGTAACTCAGCTCTTTAGAACAATCACTAAAATGACCCAACCTTTTTCAAAAACTATTTCCTTCAAGATAAGAAATTACTTTTATCAATTCAGCATAAATATCTCAGTCAAGATGTGCAAATGCCTTAATTCAATCAAAGTCAATGTGATGCTCATACATATTCAACAGATGTTGTCCTTAAGAATGATCAATCAACCAAGCAAAGATGCAATCAAAAATTCAAAGAACTACTCCTCACTAAGGAAAGTGTTTCACTCAAGCACTCAAAAGTATATCACTCAAGCACTCAAAAGTGTTTCACTCAGCTTAAAGGTGTATAGTGAGGTGTTTCACTCTGCTATCACAATGTCACACAAAATTATTTTGCCTTTCATTTAATCACAATCAAACATACTCACAAGCAAGTTATCATCACAAGGGCTTTTCATGACTTGTAGCTTGGCTGGGCTAAGAAGGTAATTGGTTTTTCTGGTCAGCAAAATTCCTTGAGTTAAGAGAGACATTTATGAATTTATCCTTTAAGCATAAACTCTCTTTCTTTTTCAGTTGCTCACTGCTCAGAGAAGTGGGTTGCTACTTAGTAACCCCAAACTTGAACCTTTATTAGTACCTCATCAAATGTTCTCAACTTAACTCAAGGTAATGATTTTCAAAAAAGGTTTTTCAATACATGCATAAGGCTCAAGGTTCAAAGGATAGAACAAATTGTTCTCTTTTCAGTGGGCAAACATTTTGTGAAGGCTAAATGAATAAGGGACAATAAAAGATGGCCTTGATCATATGAAAATTGCAAGCAAGTAGTTTAATCATGAAAATTTGGGCAAAATCATTCATGCTTCCAAAGTAATAGCAATTATTTTCAAACAACTCACACAGGTAAACTCACAAGTCCCAGAATTCAGAAAAACATCCTGCTCAGTATCTCAAACAAATTTTATCTCAAGCACCAGTTTAATAGATTGTGAGCCATCACTTACATCACATCATGCATAATCTCAACATCAATCAATACACCAGAATCTCATAAAGCACTACTCATCACAAAACACAACACAATTGAATCAAGGCAGTTCAATTCATTCAAGCAGAGCACAATAAAAATAAAAATAAAATAAAAATTAAATTTAAAAGGAAAAGTTCAGAAAACTGGGTTGCCTCCCAGCAAGGGCTTCTTTAACGTCACTAGCTTGACCCAATCTTCATCAGCACAACATCCGTCAGTAGATGCTGTCAGTAACATCCATCAGTGGATGTCTAATCACATAGAATCCATCAGTAGATGCTAATATTTGTTATCTTCATTGGTATCCATCAGTAGACACCAATCTTTCTCATCTTCATTGGCATCCATCAGTAGATGTCTAGTCACTGTCCTCTTCCAAAGCAGCATCCATCACTAGATGTTGTCATTCATCAACCTCATCATAGCAACATCCATCAGTAGATGTTGTGGAAGCATCCATCAGTAGATGTTGTCATTGCTGCTATCAGAAGCAACATATAACCTAAAAAAAAGAACTCAAACACACAAAAACAAACTCAAATCCAAATCACACAAATAATAAATTAAAAAGAAAAAACTAAAATAATAAAATAAAACAAAATAAAAGAAAGAAAATTCAAAAACCGGGTTGCCTCCCAGCAAGCGCTTCTTTAACGTCACTAGCTTGACCCATTGCAATTGCTCTGTGCCTCAATTGTTCCATTTTTTTTTTGGACAATTTTTTTCTTTTTGTTTAATTTCTTCAAAAATTTAATATACCCAGGAACTTGATGCAGTGTCCCAATCATAGGAATTTTAATCTCTAATTTCTTGAAGATTTTCATGAAATGCTCAAATTATTTTTCCTTTTGCTTCCTATAAAACTTCTTTGGGTGAGGAAGGGGTTTTTCCTATGATTCTTTCTTTTTGCTCTTATCCTCGTTCTATCCCTTTTTCTTTTCTTCCTTCTCTTCCTTGGAACACTCCTTGGGGTAAAGAGGATTTTTTTCAACTTTTTTCCTTTTCTCTCTCAACCTCTTTTTCTTCTTTTCTTTTTTCTTCCACATTCTTCCCGTCTTCTTTTCTCTCAACCACACTTTTTATCCCTTCTTTTCTCTCACTCTCTTCTTTTCCTCTCTACTTCATCTTTTTGTTTTTCACTCAACCTTTCTTTTTCTTCTCTCTCTTCTTCTTTCTTTTCTACCTCATTCTCTTTCTCAGTCAAACTTTCTTCTTCTCTCTCTCTCCCTATTTTTCTTCACATCCTCCTTCTTTTCTTCTTTTTCTCTTTCTCTCAGCCTTTCTTCTTTTTTTTTTCCTCTAGTTTTTTCTCATCTAAAACCTAGTCACTTTTGGTGACAACATCTTTTCATTCCTCTCTAGGGTTCATGTTGTTTTTGATATAATCCAGCTTTTGAATTATGAACCTACACTGCGTCTCCATCCTTTTAGATGATGCTTGAGTGCTTTCCCGAATTGAGAGAGATTCCTGCTTGAATTGCTTGAGAGCCTCCTCAAGCATTGTAGTATTGTTAGCTTGTGTTGGTATATTGAATAGTCCACCAGCTTGCCCAAATTGACTTTGATTCATGCTTGAGTGAGGTTCCCACCAGTGGTTGAGATTACCTTGGTAGAATTGAGTGCCCATATAGTTAAATTCTTGTTCGAATTGCATCTTGCAAGCATTAGACACAAAACCCTAGAAAACTCTATTAGTACAAAAACAAAAATAAACAAAACAAAACACCAAAGATAAAAAAAAATAAAAATAAAAATATCAAAAAGAAAAAGAAAATATGAAAAAGAAAAATAAAATAAAGTCAAAGTTGATCAAGAATCACACAAATAGAATAGTTTAAGCCGTGAGTCCTCGACAATGACGCCAAAAACTTGTTGGGGCAAATCGACAAGTGTATCGAGTCGCACAAGTAATAGCAAATGGTAAGACCAAGTATCATATCCTAGAGAACTCTCGGCGCTGTGCATTTTTGTGATAACAAGATTAATTAAGACTTAAAATAAAAGAGATCATTGGTTTTGAATGAAAAAACAAAAAATAAAATATGAATGCAATTGATCAATGGTAAAAGAGCACAGAGATGAACGAATGTTGATTACTATGGGATGGATATGTTGTTGGGGTTAGATTTCACCAAGTTCCCTCTCATGTATATAAGAATTCTTCTTTATGCAGTAATGCCAACGTCACTTACTAAATCACCTAAACCCGATCCCTCGGTGAATAAGCCTGTCCTAAATTACCAGTTCATACAATTCCTAGCATTCTTGGTAATAAGATGTGAAGAACAAGAGATTAAGACGATCAAGACTCATACCCTCATCCCTGAGCAATATAAACCTTAGGAGTAATTCAACAAGAACNTGAATTGTAAGGAACCTCCCAACACTCATGCAATTCATAAATCATGCTAATGAATGAGTTAAACACAGCAAGCATGGAAACAAATGAATTACTCTAACAATTAATGAAAAAGCATATGGAATTAAGAATCAATTCAAATACATGAGAGTTTACAAGGTTACACCATCCCCGAACAACAAATAGAAATTAGTTCCCCATAGACATGAGGGAACTCTATGAACAATGGAAGAAAGAATGAGAATGAAAGCCTAAGAATTAGGAAAATAGTGTATTTCTATGCTCTTCATTGCTAGAGATACAAAACCTAGAGCCCCAGGGTCCTTTAAATAAGGTTTGATACGTGCAAAAATAGGGTCCGACCCAATAGAGTCGAAACAGAGCAGAAACAGGGTCTGATCCATGAAAACTAATGCTCAGGCATCCAAGTAGACTGCCCAGGCGGTGAGAGCACCTCATGTAAGTCCCGAGCCTTCAATTGGCCGCCCATGCATCAAGACTCCGCCACTTAAGTGGTCAGGGTCACCGCCCGGGCGGTGGACATCGATTCTGCATGCTCAAGCTTCCTTTCTAGGCCCTTGGGCTTCGCGCTGTCCCTCCTTCTGGTGCTTTTTTAAGCCCTTTTGAGCCTCATCTTCTTTGATCTTCATCTCTGCTTCCAATATTACCTCAATCTCTGTCAAAACTAAGGGAATTTAGTTATAAAATAATTGAAATCAACCTCAACTCTCTTATTCACACAACTTAACGAAAAAACATGAGTCCAAGCAAGTTTATAAGTGAAAAAATGTGCTTTTAGTATCAAAATCACATCACAAATAATGGTGTTTTAAACCGTTATTACTCAACGCCCCTGGAGGGGCCCTCAGCGTGGGTGCTCAGGGCCCCTGACCTAGGACCCTCAGCGTGGGTGCTCAGGGCCCCTGACCTAGGACCCTCAGCCTGACTTTTCTACACTGCATCTTTTTCTCTTTTTCTACAGATCTGCTTGCTTCTTGTGGTTGGTTAAGCTCAATAAATTGTTGGAGATTCTTCCAAGCACATTATTAGCTATAAAATAAATGGATTATAGATGAAATTACATCAAAGTAGCCCAAAACACAATTATTCATAAAACTAAGATAAAAGAGAGGATTAAGCAAGTTATAAGCTAGAAAAGAGTTGATTTTGCTACTAAATTGATGCTTAAATAATGATAAGAAATAACTTTATCAATAGCCCAGTATGCCCCATGCTCACTCTCAACTGGTAGATAAGATGCTTTTCCAAAGACAACCTGATAAGGAGACATCCCTATGGGTGCTTTGTAGGCAGTCCTGTGTACGTAAAGAGCATCGTCCAACCTATTACTCCAATCTTTCCTATTGGGCTTGACAATCTTCTTCAAAATCCTCTTCATCTCCCAGTTTGAAATCTCAAGTTGTTCGTTGGTTTAGGGGTGCTATGGTGTAGAGATTCTGTGTACCACCCCATATTTCTTGAGTAAAGCTTGCATTGATCTGTTGCAAAAATGAGTTCCTTGATCACTAACAATGGCTCGGGGCACTCCAAACTTGCAAAAGAGGTGAGACCTAACAAAACCCACAACAACCCGAGCATCATTAGTCCTGGTGGCTCTAACTTCCACCCATTTTGAAACATAATCAACAACTATGAGGATATATGAAAAACCAAAAGAAACAGGGAAGGGACCCATGAAATCCATACCTTAGACATCAAATACCTCACAAAATAGCATGGGCTGTTGAGACATCTGTTGTCTCCATGAAAGTGATCTTCTTGCTCTTTGACATGGCTCGTAGGTGCTGCAAATCCTATCCACATCCTTGAAGATGGAGGGCCAATAAAAACCTTAGTCTAGCACCCTACGAGCCATTCTTTGAATTCCTAGATGACTGCCAGGTGAGAAAGCATGACAAAACTACAGGACCAAGTCAATCTCATGGTCCGAAATGCATCTGCTAGTAACTTGGTCACTGCACAGCTTCCATAAATATGGGTCATCCCAAATGTAGTACTTAGCATCGCTCTTAATTTTAGCAATTTGAGCACGAGATGGTAAGGGAGGAAATACAAAAGCAACCAAATAATTAACAATATTTGCAAACCAAGGAGTAGGGTAAGAAACTGAAATCGTCAATAGGATCTCATTAGGAAAGTCATTCTGGATGGGCAAGACACCAACTTCATCTTCAGCTCTTTCAATCTTTTAAGGTGGTCTGCAACCAAATTTTGTGCTCCACTCTTGTCATGGGTTTGCAGGTCAAATTCTTGGAGTGGGAACATGCACCAACCTTGGCTTCAACTCAGCCTTCTTCAAAAGAAACTTCAGAGCTGCATGGTTAGTGAATACAATAACAGGTGAACCAAGGAAATAAGATCTAAACTTATCAAGAGCGAAAACAATTTCTAACAGCTCTTTCTTAGTGGTTGTGTAATTTTCTTGGGCAGCATCTAGAGTCCTGGAAGCGTAGTAAATCACTCTTAATCTTTCGTGTCAAGACAACCCCCAATGCATAGTTACATGTATCACACATAAGCTCAAATAGGGTTGTCCAATATAGTGCCTGAATTATTGGAGTTTTGGTCAAAGCTTCCTTAAGGCAGTCAAAGGCTTGCTTGCATCTTTCATCAAACTCAAAATCAACTTCCTTTTTGCAACAATTTGGACAAGGGAAACACTTTCTTGTTGAAATCCTTGATAAAATGCCATAGAAACTAACATGTCTAAGAAAATATCGCACATCTCACACGCAAGAGGGGTAAGGCAATTGCGAAATCACAAATATTTTTGCAGGATCTACTTTTATTCCCTTGCTAGAAATGATATGCCCTAAAACTAAACCTTGTTCAACCATAAAATGACATTTCTAAAAATTGAGAACAAGGTTAGTTTCATTGCATCTTTTCAAAACTTTTTCCAAATTGTCTAAGCATGCATCAAATGAGGATCCATATATAGTAAAATCATCCATAAACAGCTTTATGCAACTTTCAAGAAAGTCGCTAAAATTGCTAAGCATGCACCGCTGGAAGGTACCGGGGGCATTGCATAGGCCAAAAGGCTTCCTCCTATAGGCAAAAGTGCCAAAGGGGTAGGTGAATGTAGTATTTTCTTTATCCTTAGGAGCAATGTGTATTTGAAAATAACCAGAAAAACCATCAAGAAAGTAATAATGGGATTTACCTGCCAGGCGCTCCAGCATTTCATCAATGAAGGGTAGGGGGAAGTGATCTTTCTCGGTTGCTTGATTGAGCCTCCTATAATCAATGTACATTCTCCAGCTATTCTACACTCTTATGGGAATCAGCCAATCCCTCTCATTTTTCACAACAGTGAGGCCAGTCTTCTTAGGCACAACATTGACCGGGCTCACCCACTAACTATTTGATATTGGGTAGATGATCCCAGCTTGTAGAAGCTTGGTCACCTCCTTCTTGATGACATCCAAAATGATAGTGCTTTGCCTTCTTTGTGGGTGCCTAACAGACTTTACTCCATCCTTCAAAAGAATTCTATGCATGCAAGTGGATGGGCTAATACTAGGAAGGTCAGCCAAGGTCCAACCAATGGCCTTTTTGTGTTTTTTCAGCACACTCAACAACTTCTCCTCTTGATCAACATCAAGGTAGGTGGAAATGATCACCGACTTCTTCTCATTATCCTCCAAGTATGCGTACTTGATGTTATCTAGGAGTTGTTTCAGCTCACGAGTGGGTGCCTGCAAGTCAGATTCATTTGTACTTCCTACAAAGTGGTTAGTGCATTCTGACTCTAAAGAATTCACATGTAAAGGCAAAGCACCCATCTCACCAAACTCAAAAACAATATCCATGATAGATACATCATCAACATCATGAACATCATGAACATCATCAATATTACAATCCATATCAAAATCAACATCATTCAGAGATTCCGATTCAAATTCAGATTTAATGCATGTATGAAAAGAAGATAAAAAAGAATGTTCTTTATCATGCAAAGAATGAAACTCATCAACAACATACTTATCAACAATATCATCCAGAATATCAATCCTAAAAACAGAATCGTTTGCTATAAGTATGTAAAACCAAGTTTGAATACTTAATCGATTACATTACTTATGTAAGAGATTACGAAAACTGCAGTGCGAATTATTTAACAGATTATGAATCTTTCTAATCTATTAAATTTTGTGAATATGACCAATTTCATCATATTTGATCATTTGACGTATCATGATCATATTGAAACCTTCAAACACAACTTCCTCAACATTGTAGCATGTTAGAATCATAATTGTTGGGAAACAGGTAGGCTTCGTTTTAACACCAAGAGGGGGGGGGGGTGAATTGATGGGTTTTCAAAATCAGAGTCTTTTCGCAATCTTTAATACAAAGTACAAAACTTTACAAACTTTCTTGAATCGCAAGTAATAGAAAATTAAGTGTAGCAGAAAATCGAAGTTGACTACGTGAATTATAAAGTCGACTGAATGTAAAAGAGTAGGGATAAATAATTCAAACATGGGTTTTTATACTGGTTCGGCCTTAATGCCTACATCCAGTGTCCTTCCAATACCAGGAAGCAAATGCACTATAATGGTCAAGTTTTTTACAACAAGGCTCTTATAGAGACCCACACGTTAAAAATATAAGACACCTCTCTAAACCTCTAACCAAAATATAGGCAAACCACACAACAAGACTTGGAGCATGATGTCACCTCTCCTGCAATCTGCAACCCGCTTTGAATAGTCCAAAAAGTGTACCAGACTCCACAACTCCAACCCTTGTAGTCACAACAGGTAACACAACCATCACCACGGAATGCAAGCTAAAATCTTGATCAACCCAGAAACACCTCAATTGTGCAGATTCTGATCATGCAATGAGCACGATACAACTCTCCTTCAGAAACTCTTCAAAGAAAGATCACAACCGTCTTCTTGATGAGTTCTTGGACCTCTGATTCTCAAAGAAACAATTTGAAACAAAATATGAAAATGTTAGATGTATGATATGCTATTTGGGCCAAACGGTTGCAATTAGTAACCGAACGGTCTAGCATGCTTATTGGGCCTCAATCGTATTAATGATAGGCCATTATTGTTTCCGTTATTGGGCCAACGGTCCATCACGACGATATAATCCATCGCGAATAATATCTTAACAATCTATATCAGAAAAGATTAAATAAGATATGAACAGCCAGGTATTCAGGTATAACCGTTTATATTATATTCTGTTTATATTTGATAATAATCTATATATACAGGGCTGGAATCGTATACCAGGTACGCTCTCTCATATACTATTTGCCTTACAATATTATTAAGTGATTTTCACTCTGCATTTTCATATTGAGAGCCTTCAGCCTTGCTTTCGAGGCTCATCACCACTCACCCTGACTTGGGCGTCGGAGTGCCATTGCAGG
>NC_028352.1:16377651-16387184 GCF_000741045.1 Vigna radiata var. radiata | reverse complement strand
CCCGGTCGTAGTTTGGAGCTTTCGGACGGTTGAAGATCAGAAGACAGCGGGAGCGCCACGTCATCCAGGTTAGTCCCTTCGATCCCCAAAATTATCTACCGAAACATTAGATTTCCAAAAGTTGTTTGAAACAACTCAGGTCTTGTCAATTTATAGATTTTTATAAACCTGACGCTCCTGTAGTCAATTATGCTACTAATATAGTCGATTGTCCTATAACAGTTATAACAGTTAAGTCAAAATAGTAGCAGTCCAGTCAAAAAAATTAATTCCTCAATCAATACAGTTGACTAACATTCAATCCTCAACTAACTTTTAAAAATGTAGTCGTTACTGTTCAAGAGCATAACATAATTCCAAATCAAGTAGCTAATATAGTTGAATGTGTGGCGCACACAGTCGATTTCGACACAAAAGTTCACTTTGAAGTTATTTTCAATTCAAAATCTCATATAGCACTATTTCTGAAAATCTGTGCATAGTCACGAGCTTATTTCGACTTCCCCCATAATGAAGTCGACTTACAGCTTGCAGTTATGCCACACAATATAAGTTCATAAAAGTGCATGTGGTTTTCTTCTTTCAAAACATGTGTAATGCAACCAGATATGATGTAACATATAAAAGCTCAGTAAATGTGCATTCATATATCAAGATAAACACAAATACATGTTCAACAAGATATCAATCAATAAGCAATAAAACATGTAACACATCAACAATACATGTGTTGTTAAAAATGTGTTGTCATCATAAAAAACCAGAGTGATATAAATATTGTGTTGTCAACAATCTCAACAATTTCCCCCTTTTTTGATGATGCACAACCATGATTAATAAACAACAAGTTTTGCACAATACCAAACCAAATTCAGAGTAAATACAAGATATAAAAATCAAATTCCAGTTCAAATACTCTGAATGCACACAATCAATCAACAATATATCAAGCAGATAGCAATTCACAATACTTCTGCCCCTTTGTGCATTAACAAAAAAGGTATGCTTCTAGATATGATAAGCTGATAAACCTAACAGAGATGCATCAACAAGAAATATAAGTAGTTTGAAAACATGCAGTGATGCTCCCCCTATGATATATATTCACATGAAAAAGATAACTCCCCCTGAAGTGTAGCATGTGAAGAAATATGTGTAAGTGTGTAATGCTCCCCTTGTCATTATGCATATTTTTCTCAAGCAAGTATAGATGCACAATGCAGTATAGTAACAACCAGAGCATACAATCAGTATAAAACAGAATTGTATCATGTATATGATTTCAAGCAAATTTATTATGCATAGATACAATCATCAACAATCTCACAATATAATCTCATATATGAATCACACAATCAGAATCAGAGATATATTGTAGATAAGCAGAATAAAATAATCAATCAACACAATAACCAAATTCCAGTGAAGGAATTTATAATCCTTTTGAGACCAAGTCGATTGAATTATTATCCTAGTCGATTTCATTGCTTCTTAGTGAGTTATGATTCTAGCAGTGATTTCCAAGCAATGTTTTCCTGCAAAACCTTTCAAAGATCTCTTCCAGATCAAGCAATTTAGTTATGCAAGAAAAATAATCCAACAAGAAGTGAATATGCAGAATAATGTAACAGTTTAAACATGCATAGTCAACTTCAATCAGTACAAAGTCTTTTCAATCATTCAATCAAAGTAGATATAATCAATCAGATTAAACAAATTGAATTAGAATCGAAAACACTGATTTCCATTACTAGTTCAAGGATATTACAATGGTAGGATCAGAGCAAGACTCAAAACAAAACAGAATGACATTCTATTCCATTATAAAAAAAAAAAACTAAGACTCCTAGGACATAAGACCCATAAACTTAATTTTTCCTTTTCTTTTTATTAACAAATTCCTTAAGGATAATGTCACTGTCAGTTCTTTCCTCCTCTGTATTCACATCTCCACTCCCTTGTTTAGAGCTCTCAGGAGTGTTTACTTTCTCAGATAGTGATCGTTCAGAAATTTTCTCATTGGGCTGTGATCTTTCCCTTTGTTGTTTCAACAAATTTATCACAATCCTTAAATTGCAGTAGAATACTTTGACAAGGCCTGGATACCATGGAATTGCCATTTCAACAAACTTTTTCAGTCTTTATCGTCGTAGCCATTCTTGAAAGACAAACCGTTCCTGTTTGAAGAATCTCAACTTAAGAAATTTAAGTGTAATCAAACTTCTCATATTCCAGTAGTCTAGAAATTTTGACTGCATTTCGTCATCGTTGATCCACCCATTCAGTTCTTGGACACGCCTAGCACTCTTCTGTCCCAGTGTCTTGACATGCTTCTTCTGTGCTGAGCTTGAAGCCATTTGAGCAGCAAGAAACAATATAAAGCTCAGTATTAACCTTTCAAAGTTTTCTTGAAACTCAAGGAAAAAGATAAATCAGTGCAGCGGAAAAGTAAAGTTAACTGTGTAGAAAGTAAAATCGACTTAAAGTAAAGAGTTTAGGGATAGAGAAAATCAAACACAGTTTTTATACTGGTTCGACCCAATGACTACATCCAGTGTCCTTCCACAAACAGGAAGCTGATGCACTACATTAGTCAAGGTTTTTACACAAGATTTCTATAGAGACCTCCACGTCAAAAGTATAGACAATCTCTCTAACCCTCTAACTAAAAGTATAGGCAGCAACACAAAGATCTACAACAAGATATCCCCTCTTATGCAATCTTCAACCATTTTGAACAATCCTCAAAGTGTACAGAACTTCACAAGTACTTTTCTTGTAATCCCAGCAGGGCAGTCTATCTTCAATAGATTGACAAAGGTCTTTGATAACGGTTTAAAACAACGTTATTTGTGATGTGATTTATGATACTAAAAGCACCTTTTTTCACTTAGAAACTAGCTTGGACTCATACTTTATCAATAAATTGTATGAATAAGAGAGTTGAGGTTGATTTCAATGATTTTATGACTAATCCCCCTTGTTTTGACAGAGATTGAAGTAATGCTGGAAGCAGAGATGAAGAGCCAAGAAGACGGAGCTCAAAAGGGCTTAAAAATGCATTAGAAGGAGGGACAAAACGAAGCCTGGGCGCCTTGAATGGAGGCTCAAGCGAGGGAAATCGACGTCCACCACCCGGGCGCCCTCCCTGGCACCTCGGCGGCGGGGTCTCGAAGCCTGGGTGCCCTATTCGAAGGACCGGGCCTTACATGAGGTGTTCTCACCGCCCGGGTGCCCTAAGTGGGGCACCGAAGCATCGACTTTTCGTGGATCAGGCCCTGTTTCTGCTCTATTTCGACTTTATTGGATCAGACTCTGTTTCTACTCGTTTCTAACACTACTTAAAGGACCCTAGGGCTCTAGGTTTTGTATCACTGGCAGAGAGCAACATAACAATACACTTTTTTCCCAGTTCTTACGGATCTCATTCTCTTCCATTGTTCATATAGTTTCTCCATGTCTATGGGGAACTAATTTCTATTTGTTGTTGGGGGATGATGTAATCTTGTAAACTCTCATGTATTTGAATTGATTCTTAATTCCATATGTTTTTTCATTAATTGTTAGAGTAATTCATCTGTTTCAATGCTTGTTGTGTTTAACTCATTCATTAGCATGATTTATGAATTGCATGAGTGTCGGGAGGTTCCTTACGTTTCAGGTTCTTGTTGAATTACTTACAAGAGTAATATTGCTCAGGGATGAGGGTATAGGTCGTGGTCGTCATAATTAATGAAAAAAACATATGGAATTAAGAATTAGTTCAAATACATGAGAGTTTACAAGGTTACATCATTCCCCAACAACAAATAGAAATTAGTTCCCCATAAACATGGGGGAACTCTATGAACAATGGAAGAAAGAATGAGAATGAAAGCCTAAGAATTGGGAAAAGAGTGTATTTCTATGCTCTTCTCTGTCAGGGATGCAAGACCTAGAGCCCTAGGGTCCTTTAAATAGTTTTAGTAGTGTGCCAAAATAGGGTTTGGTCCAAAAGAATTGAAACAGAGAAGAAATATGGCCTGATCCACGGAAGTCGTTGCTCAAGAGTCCAAGGAGGTCGCCCGGACGAGAAGAACACCTCATGTATAGCCCGGGCGAGAAGAACACCTCATGTATAGCCCGGGCGAGAAGAACACCTCATGTATAGCCCGGGCTATAAGTGTGGTCGCCCAAGCTTCGAGACCTCGTTGCCCAAGCGACCAGGCTCCTCGCCCGGGTGACGGACGTCGATTCTGGACGCTCAAGCTTCGGTTCTAGTCGCCCGGGCTTCGTGTTTTCCCTCTTTTTAGTGCCTTTTCAAGCCCTTCTAAGCTTTATCTTCTTGGTTTTTCATCTTTTCTTCCAGTATTACCTCAATCTCTGTCAAAACAAAGGGAATTAGTCATAAATCTATTGAAATCAATCTCAACTCTCTTATTCACACAACTTAATGAAAAAGTATGAGTCTAAGCAAGTTTCTAAGTGGAAAAAGGGTGCTTTTAGTATCGAAATCATATCACAAATAACAATGTTTTAAACCGTTATCATAATCCTAAACTTAGAACTTTGCTCGTCCTCAAGCAAACAAAATGTAACTCAGCTCTTCAGAATAATCACTACAATGACCCAACATTTTTGAAAAGCTTTTCTTTTGAGGACAACAAATTGTTAGGAAATATGTAGGCTTCGTTTTAACACCAAGAGGAGGGGGGGTGAATTGGTGGGTTTTCAAAATCAGGGTCTTTTCGCAATCTTTGATTCAAAGTAGAAAACTTTACAAACTTTATTGAATCGCAAGTTATAGAAAATTTAGTGCAGCGGAAAATCAAAGTAGACTATGCAAATATTAAATTCGATTGAATGTAAAAAAGTATAGGGATAGAGAATTCAAATGCAGGTTTTCATACTGGTTCAACCTCAACGCCGACATTCAGTGTTCTTCAAATCTCAAGAAGGAAATGCACTATAATGGTCAAGGTTTTTACAACAAGGCTTTTATAGAGACCTCCACGTCAAAAATATAAAACACCTCTCTAACCCTCTAACCAAAATATAAGCAATACAACAATCTTCAACCCTCTTTGAACAATCCTCAAAGTGTCCAAACTCCACGAGTCTACCCCCTGTAATCACAATAGGTACAACAATCTCTAGCAGATTGTAACACGAGCCTTGATCAACCAAAGAACACCTCAATTGTGTAGATAATGATCAAGCAGTAAGCGCAATAGAATTCTCCTTTAGAACCTCTTCAAAGAATGATCTCCACCGTCTTCTTGATGAGTTCTTGGAGCACTAAATCATAGAGAAACAATCTGAAACAGAATATGAAAATGTCAATTCTTCCAAAAGTTCTTTGAATAATTCAGGTCTCGTGTATTTATAGATTTCTATAAATGAGACGCTCCTGTAGTCGACTAAGCTACTAATATAGTCGACAGTCCCTAGACAGTTATAACAGTTAAGTCAAAGTAGTAACTGTCAGGTCAAACAAATTAGTTCCACATTCAATACAGTTGACTCTCATTCAATGGGTAACTAACTTTTGAAAATATAGTCGTTACTGTTCACAAGCATAACAAAATTTCAAATAAAACAACTAACAAAGTCGAATGCATAGCGCACACAGTCGACTTTGACACATATGCACATATTGAAATTCTTTTCAATGTAAAATCTCACATAGCACTGTATTTGAAAATCTGCGCAAAGTCTTCGGTCTTAATTGATTCAATTAATAATGAAGTCAACTTAGGACTTGCAAATTTTCCACACAATATAAGTTCATCAAAGTGCTTGTGCTTTTCGTTATTCAAAACATATGCAATGCAATCACAATAGATGTAACATATATCAGAATAGTGAATATGCATTCATATATTAAGATCAACACAAAAACATGTTCAACAATATTACAATCAAACTGAAGATTAGAACATGTAACACATAACAAGACATGTGTTATTAATAATGTGTTGTCATCATCAAAATCCAGAGTGATAGCACTGTGAGATTAAGGTTAGCTAAACCAGTGCTTCCCTTATCAACAATCTCAACAACTGTGACTTTAGGTTGCCAAGTTTTGTTTAGGCTCTTTAAAATCTTGATATTCAACTCTTCTTTCTCAAAGGTCTTTCCAAAAGCAAGGACATGATTTATTATATGAGTAAACCTTTTATGCACATCATAGATACTTCATTCATTGTACATTCTAAACATCTTATACTCTTCAATCAATGAATAATTTCTAGCCCTTTTCACTTCATCAATCCCCTTATATGTGACCTTAAGAACATCCCACATTTCTTTTGCAAATTCACATGTAGAAATTCTATAAAATTCATTAATTGTTGGTGTAGAGGAAATGATGTTCTTGTCCCTTTCATCATAGTGTGCTCTGTTACTTTCTTCAACTGTCCAGTCTTCCCATTTTCAATTTTGGTTGGTCCGTAGGGACCATTGATCACAACATCCCACACACCTTTGTCTATTAATTCGAAGAAGATCTTCATCCCAATTTTCCAAAAAGGGTAGTTTTCACCAGCAAATAATGGTGGCTTGTTTGTGGATGCACTTTCACCAAAGGTTTGAGATATATTGGCCACTATGGATTTTAATCGATTAAATTTTTATTAACTAGCTCTGGTGCCAATGTTTAGAAAAGTAGCTCTTATATCTCAAGCCTAGAGGGACGGTGGATTGGATTTGAAAAGCTTTTTAAATCTTTAAAGAATATTGAATCTTGAAATCAATAATCAAAGATGTTTGAATAAACCAAGTAAAGAAAGATGAAAGAAAAATCAAAACATACAAAGATTTATACTGGCTTAGCTCTTCACAAGCCTACATCCCTTCTTCCCTCAACAACCTTGGTTGAGGGGTAATCCACTAATTCAAGATTTGAGTTTAAGAATACAATGATGCTCTCAATTTCTATCCTCACCACACTCAAACATGAAAACAACAATATAAGAGAGGATACACTCACTCTCAAAAAATACAAGAGATGGTTCACTCAATCTTTAACCTATCTTACTCAGTACATGTATCAAATCACGCTAAAAGAATAAGAACTTGATTATATCACACTCCTATAGTGCAGAAATATGAGAACATATGAACTCCAATGTGTCTTGAATGATTTCTTGATAGCTTGATACCCAATGTAACTTTAAAATCTCCAAGAATACTTCTTGAGAAGACTTGTACTCAAAACTCTCAGAGAAAATGTTAGTATTTCCTTTAAGGCTTAATACCGCTTTTGGTCCCTAGTTTGGGAGGTTTTGTTCAATATGGTCCTACCTTTATTTTTTAATAACAATTGAACCCACTTTTTGAAAAAACTGTTCAATTGACTCCTTTTTGGTTATGACGTCAATTTTCTAACGGTGCTGGTTACGACGTCAATAAGTTCTTTCATGCATTCACCTATCCAAATGTTATTTTAACAGTCCTGACATAATGTTATGTTAAAAGTCATGTCATCATTGTATACAATAAGGACTATAATTAATAAACAATTTAAACTTGAATATGGGAGCACTATGAACAAAAAGGACTCAATTGAACAGTTTTTTCAAAAGGTGGGATCAATTGTTATGAAAAAAAGAAGAAGGTAAGACCATATTGAACAAATCCTCCCAAATTAAGGACCAAAAGCGATATTAAGCCTTCCTTTTAAAGTCTAAATGTTATTAGTTGATGTCCTTACTAAAAGAGTAGCTAAAAGAGTAGCAAAAAGAGTATTTAATGACTCTTCGTTTTTCAAATTGAGATGATGTGATATTCATGCACTATGTTAAAAGATAAATCAAGTTTTCTATATCAAATATTCATATAACTATAATTATATTAAAAAAATATAAACTATTGAAATTCATATATATATATATATATATATATATATATATATATATATATATATGTACAGTTGGACAAGTCGTGTAAAAGGCGAAGGCAATTATAAAAGCAAAGAATACGACAGTGACGATCGGTCAAAGTAAGTGGTGGAAACTAAGTACAAAGGAGAAGGAATTAAAACAGTAGTCATTAAAGCCAATTTATAAAATTTAAATTCAAAAGCTAATAGGTCTCCAGATTGATAGAAGAAATTGAATATGTATTAAATGTTAGATTGATAACTTAGACAAAAATAATCGTCCATAATCAAAATGAAAGAAGATAAAAGTTTCTTCAATCGTCACATGTTCAAATAAGATGTTCTTGAAAGAAAAACCAGAAGAATGAAAATAATTCCATACTCTTCCTCTGTGTTTTCTTTTTTATATGTGAAAATGTAGTATTAATTTTATTTAAATCTAAAACAAATAATAATTGCGAATTAAATTTGTTTAAATCTAAAACAAATAATAATTTTGAATTATTTTTATTTAACCATCTTTCAATTTTTAATTTAAGTGAATACATTTAAAAAGATCCGAAACTTTATACTAAAATAATAAAATTCAGTGTAACAATCTATTTGAAAAGAAAATAATTTTTATATTTATTTACAAAAAGTTAAATTTTCATATTAAGCATATAGGTACTTTTATTTTTAAACTCTTATAAGAACAAATAGTTATTTGAAATTAAGAATCAAGGAACTTACCTTTGGATTTTCTTAGTAATAAAATAACTTATTATAAATGTAAATTATTTAAAGAAAATTTAATAGAACATAAATAACGTAAATATTACACTATTGAAACATAAAAAAATGTTAAATAAAATTAAATATTGCTAATCAGGATGCTAAAGGAAATGGCGAATCTTCAAAATATATTTTGAGGGTGCTAATTTTTTTTATAAAAATATAAATTTTGAGGAAGCTAAATATATAAAATTTATTAAAATTAAAATAAAATACTTTTATTTATATATTAATTTTTTTATGAAAAATTAAATTGGAAGCCAAAATCACTCTAATGAACAACAAGAAAGCTCCTGAATTATATATATTTTTTTTCATTTCCATCTTCTATGCCAAAAAATTACACAACTTTTCTATTACCAATGATTTGTTATTATACCAGTAACTATGCGTAGTAACAACGAATTTTAATTCTTACAAAATGATTTTTACTTAATGTAAGTCTTCATATTAAGTTATGCTCCCATACTTCAATTTCTATTTCCATATATTTTTAGCAGTAACTTCTTCCACATATGTTTTAACTTATTCTATACTTTTTTTTTTAATGGATAACCATTACTATTCTATTTTAATAAATCGATCCCCTATTATAGATAAACATCTTTGTTGATGTTTATTAGGAACATTATTATGACATTAATTTTTTAAATTTTATGTATTTTTTTCTTTTTCAATTTTGTTTTCATATGACGAAAAGTATTAGAAAATAATTAAAATATAAGCCCTCAAAACAATATTTTCATATTAGTTTATATATATATATATATATATATATATATATATATATATATATATAAATAAATATGAAAAACCTGTTTTAAAGGATTTACACTTTTAATATTTTTTAATATTTTTTTCATATGAAAATAAAATTAAAAAAGAAAAAAATGGATAT
>NC_028352.1:16348997-16377636 GCF_000741045.1 Vigna radiata var. radiata | reverse complement strand
GTATTATATCTAGTCATGGGACTTCCATTGCACCCTCTCATGTTGAGGAAAATACATCTCGAGCGTGAGACTAGACTTTAATGGGTGATCTGATAGCGGGTAGAGCATATGTCCAACAAACAACAAATATTGTTAAGATAGGCTCTAACTAGGCTCAATTTTTTTTCATTCAATATTTTTTATTGCTCATTCTGATAAAAATCAATCGGAGAAACATGATAATGGAACTTCTATGACTTCCAAGATTTATATTTCTACTACTGTCGGATTTGTGACCAAGTCAGATATATCTAACTCTGCCCTTAATCTTTTTCTTTTTACTAAGGGTAGTGATTAGATAATTAATTCAGGTGTCACTGATCATATGACTTGTGATCCTCATATATTTACTAATTTTTCCTCTAATTATTCTAAAATTGTTATTATTAATGACAAGGAGGTCTCATCTCCTATTGAAGGTGTAGGTACTATATCCCTCTCACTCTCCTTATCAATTCCCGATGTTTTATTTGTTCCTACATTAAATTGTAATCTTATCTCCGTCAGCAAGTTAACAAAATCACATTCTTGTGTTGCCTTGTTTTACCCAACCCACTGTCTTTTTCAGAACATTCATTTCAAGGAGAAGATTGCTAGTGGTAGAGAGAGTGAAAGACTGTATTATCTTGAAAATGTCTCAAAATAAACTCATAAAAGAGCGATGGCTTGCCTTAAGAATGATCACATACAAGATAAAAACAAAAATAAAATTTGGTTATGACATAGACGATTGAGACATCCCTCTTTTGGTTATTCAAAAAAATTATTTCAATCATTATTTCATAAAGGCCATATTTCTGATTTTCTTTGTGAAACTTGTGTTATGGCAAAAAGTCGTCATGTTGTGTTTCCTTTAAGAAATACAAAAACTTATTTTCCTTTTTCATTAATTCACACTGATATTTAGGGCCCTGCCCCACAACCTACACATAATGGAAAAAAAATTGTTTATTAGTTTTGTTGATGATTGAACTAGGATAACCTAGGTGTTTTTTCTTAAACATAAAAGTGATGTGTATGATTTAGTTTGTTCTTTCTATCATATGATTGATAACGGATTAAAATACCGTTATTTGCTATGTGATTTTGATACTAAAAGCACCCTTTTTGACTTAGAAACTTGCTTGAACTCATATATTTTCAGTAAATTGTGTGAATAAGAGATTTGAGGTTGATTTTAACTGTTTTCTAACAAATTCCCCTTGTTTTGACAGAGATTGAAGCAATTCTGGAAGTAGAAGTGAAAAACCATGAAGAAGGAGCTCAAAAGGGGTCAAAAAGGCACCCGGGAGGGAGAAAACCCGAAGCCTATGCGACAGGAACGAAAAACAGCGAGTTCCAAATCACCGTTGGTCGCCCGGGCGACGAACGCTCATAGCTCAGGCGTCCAAAACTGGCGCCCAAGCCTTACAAAACCCTCAATTCATGCCCGGACAAGCTCCCCGTGACGCTTGAGCGAGATTTGACGTGGATTAGGCCATGATTCTGCTCTGATTTGATTCTTTTGGACCGGGCTGCACTTTGGGACGCGTTTGGCATTATTTAAAGGACCTTGGGGCTCTAGGTTTTGCATCCCTGACAGAAGAGAGCATACAATACACTCCTAGCCAATTCTAAATAAAATCAGTATTTGAATCAAATTCAGTTACTTTAAATTGATTAATTGAAATTTGATGTGCTGAATGTTGATCAATTCAACTGTGATATGTTAAAAGTCGATTATGCTTGATATGTTACACATCTTTACATATTGACTTTTGTTTTCTTTATATTTCTTGTATAACTAAAATTCGTGATCTGTGGAAGATCTTTGAAAGGTTTTGCAGGAAAAACATTGCTTTGGAAACTACAAGTGGAATTCAACATTTTGTAGAAGCAATGTATTCGACTGGAAGACCAATTCAATCGACTACTCATAATAGGGTTATAAATTTCAAATATGGAATTTGGTTATTTTTCGTTGAATGATTACTTTATCTTGATTATCTGCAATTATCTCTGATCTAAATTGATTTTGCATATCTTGATTGAGATAATACATTGAGATTGTTGAAGTTTGTATCATTGCATAACTAAACTGTTTGATATCTTGTCTTTGATACAACTCTGTGCATTACTGTTTATATACTCTGATAATCTATACTGCATTGTGCATCTGATCTGGTTTTGATATCCATGCATAACGACAGGGCGAGTATTACATTTTACACATTTTTCTTCACATGCCTACATTTCAAGGGAAGTTATCTTTACATGTGATTAAATGTGACAGGGGGAGCATCATTGCATTTTGAAATATAGCACATTTTTTCTTATGATGCATCTCTGTTTGAATATCAGCATACTACATCATGATCATTCCTTTTTTTTAACGCACAAAGGGGGAGAGAATTCATGAAAATTGTATAAAAGGGGGAGAAATATTTTTCTGTCTCATATATGCTTGATGTTTTGTTGATTGCTTTGGTTACATGCAGAGTATACTTGAGTTGTTTGACATTATATGTTTACTCTGTTTTGTATCTGATTGTACAAACATGGTTGGTTATTAATCATGGTTGTGCATCATCAAAAAAGGGGGGCATTGTTGAGATTGTTGACAACATAATATCTATATCACTCTAGTTTTTGATTATGACAACACATTGCATAATAACACACATGTGTTGTTGGTGTGTTACATGTTCTTATGCTAAATGTTTGATATATTTGTTGAACATGTTTATGTGTTGTATTGTTATGTGAATGCATACATATTGAGCTTATAATTGTTACATCATTTCTGGATGCATTGCATATGTTTTAATGCACGAAAACCAGAAGCACTTTTATGAACTTATAACTGTGTGACAAAGCTGCAGTAAAGTCGACTCCAATATTAATTAAATCGACTATGCTAAAGTCTTTGTATAGATTTTGAGAATCAGTGCTTTGTGAGATTTTGAGAAGAAAAGAATTTCAAAATTATCTTACTTGTAGAAGTCGACTACGTGTGCTACATATACGACTGCATTAGTTGTTTGATTTAAAACTTTGTTATGCTCTTGCACTTTAACGACTATATTTTCAAAAGTTAGTTGAGCATTGAATAGTAGGTCAATTATATTAAATGTGTTTTTATTTTGGTTGACTGAATGCTACTAGTTTGATTGAACTGTTATAACTGTCATAACTCAGTCAACTGTATTAGTAGCCTATTCGACTCAGAGAATGTCTGATATAACAGAAATCTATAAATTAGTTGAACACGAGTTTAGTTTAAGACTTTTGATGATCTAACAATTTCATTTATGTTTTAGATTGATATCTTTGTGATTAAGAGCTCCAAGAATTCTTCAAGAAGACCATGGTGATCGTTCTTGAAAGAGATTCCAAGGGAGACTTGTTGCGCACTTATTGATTGATCATTATCTACACATTGAAGGTGTATCTGGTTTGATCAAGAAGTTATTCTTCCTTGACATCCATAAAGATTGTTGCATTGGACTTGTTGTTGTTGAGATTGTTGACAACATAATATCTATATCAACCTGGTTTTTCATGATGACAACGCACTGCTTAATAACACACATATGTTGTTGTTGTGTTACATGTTCTTATGCTTATTGATTGGTACACTTGTTGAACATGTGTATGTGATAAGTAACTGTGTGAATGCATACTTATTGTACTTGTACTCGTTACATCATTTCTGGATGCATTGAACTTATTTTGAAAGATGAAAACCACAAGCACTTTTGTGAACTTATAACTGTGTGACAAAGTTGTAGTAAAGTAAACTCCAATATTAATTGAATCGACTATATTAAATTCTTTGTACAGATTTTGAGAATCAGTGCTTTGTGAGATTTTGAGAAGAAAAGAATTTCAAAATTTTCTTACATGTCGAAGTTGACTATGTGCGCCACACATTCGATTGTATCTGTTGTTTGATTTGAAATTTTGTTATGCTCTCGTATAATAACGGCTATATTTTCAAAAGTTAGTTGAGCATTGAATAGTTGGTTAACTATATTAAATGAGAATTTATTTTTCGTTGATTGGATGCTACTTGGTTGACAAACTGCTATAATTGTTGAATCTAGTGGACTGTATTAGTAGCATATTCGACTGTGAGAAACTCTGAAAAACAAAATTCTATAAATTGATAGAACATGAAGTTGTTCTAAGACTTTTGATGATTTGACATTTTCATATTCTGTTTCAGATAGATTTCTCCATGATTGAGAGCTCCAAGAATTCTCCTAGAAGACTGTGGTGATCGTTCTTGAGAGAGATCCCAAGGGAGGCTGATTGTGCGCTTATTGATTGATCATCATATGCACATTGAAGGTGTACCTGTTTTGATCAAGAAGTTATTCTGGCTTGGCATCCGTGAAGCTTGCTGCATTGGACCTGTTGTGATTACAGGGGTTAGACTTGTGGAGTCTTGTTCACATTGAGGATTGTTTGATGTCGTGTTACAAATTGCAAGAGAGGGGATTCTTGTTGCAAGTCTGGTTTTGTTGTTACAACTATATTTTGGTTAGAGGGTTAGAGAGGATATTTATATTTTTAACATGATGCTTGTTGTAAAACCCTTGACCATTATAATGCATTTGCTTCCTGGGTTGGAAGGACACTGGATGTAGGCATTGTTGGTCGTACTAGTATAAAAACCAATGTTTGAATTTCTCTATCCCTTCTCTTTTACATTCAGTCGACTGTACTATCGGCGTAGTCAACTACGATATTCCGCTGCACTTAATTTTCATTACTTGCAATTCAAGAAAGACTTGTAAAGTTTTCAACTTTGTGTGAAAGATTTTTTAAAGACTCTGATTTTGAAAACTCACCAATTCACCCCCCCCCCTCTTGGTGTAAATTGAAGCCTACATGTTTCTCAACATTTATGATTACAGGGGTTAGACTCGTGGAGTCTTGTTCACTTTGATGATTGTTCAAAGTAGTGTTTCAGATTGCAGGAGAGGGGATTCTTGCTGCAAGTCTGGTTTTGTTGTTGTATCTATATTTTGGTTAGAGGGTTAGAGAGGAGATTTATATCTTTGATGTGGAGGTCTTCTATAAATTCCTTGTTGTAAAAACCTTGACCATTATAGTACATTTGCTTCCTAGGTTGGAAGGACACTGGATTTAGGCATTGTTGGCCGAACCAGTATAAAAACCAGTGTTTGAATTTCTCTATCCCTTCTCTTTTATATTCAGTCGACTTTACTATTTGAGCAGTCAACTACGTTTTTCCGCCGCACATGAATTTTCATTACTTGCATTTCAAGAAAGTTTGAGAAGTTTTATACTTTGATTGCAAGATTGCAAAAAGACTTTGTTTTTGATAAACCACCAATTCACCCCCCCCCCCTCTTGGTGTAAAAAGAAGCCTACCTGCTTTCCAACTCATATATGGATGCATTACACTTGTTTTTAAGCATGAAAACCACAAGCACTTTTGTGAACTTATAACTGTNTGACAAAGCTGTAGTAAAGTCGACTCCAATATTAATTGAATCGACTATNCTAAAGTCTTTGTACAGATTTTGAGAATCANTGCTTTGTGAGATTTTGAGAAGAAAAGAATTTCAATTTGATCTGACATGTTGAAGTCAACTGTGTGTGCCACACATTCGACTACATTAGTTGTTTGCTTTGAAATTTTGTTATGCTCATGTACAGTAACGACTATATTTTCAAAAGTTAGTTGAGCATTGATTGAGAGTCAACTGTATTGAATGATAATTTATTTTGGTTGACTGTATGCTACTGGTCTGACTTAACTGTTATAACTATCTTGATATAGTCAACTGAATTAATAGCTTATTCGACTATGAGAACATCAGTTTAACAGAATTATGTAAATATTTTGAACACGAAATTGTTCAAAGACTTTTGATGATCTAACATTTTTAAATTCTGTTTCAAATTGATATCTTTGGTTTATAGAGCTCTAAGAATTCTCCAAGAAGACCATGGTGATCTTTCTTGAAAGAGATTCAAAAGGAGATTGCCTGTGCACTCATTGGTTAATCATATTCTGCACAGTGAAGGTGCATCTGGTTTGATCAAGATTTGGCTTGGCATCCTTGAAGATTGTTGTGTGTACCTGTTGTGACTATAGGGGATAGACTCGTGGAGTCTGGTTCACTTTGAGGATTGCTCAAAGTGGTATTTGGCGGATTGCAGGAGAGGGGACATCTTGCTGCAAGTCTTGCTGGCTTGTATGCCTATATTTTGGTTAAAGGGTTAGAGAGGAGATTTATATTTTTGACGCGGAGGTCTTCTATAAATTCCTTGTTGTAAAAACCTTGACCATTATAGTGCGTTTGCTTCCTAGGTTGGTGATAACGGTCTAAAAACCGTTATTTTCATACTTAAATTTGATATTAAAATACACCCTTCATGGCTTAGAATGAGCTTAAAATCAAGTAAAACACTTAGTTGAGCCATAAGAGAGTCAAAAGTTGGTTTTAAAGATATTATGCTTGTTTTTACATTGTGTTGCAGGGTTTTAAGGTGAATTGAAGATGGAAGTGAAGTAAGGTGGACTTAGACCCGTGAAAGAGGAAGAAAAAGGATGAAAAGAAAGGTCAAGTGAGTCGTTCAGCGCCAGAATGGACCGCTGAGCGTCTAGAGCGATTAGAGGGAAACCGCTCAACGGCAAAACTGACCGTTGAGCGGTCCAAACGGCTAGAGGGAAACCGCTGAGCGGTGAACTTAGGCGTCTGGGCGGTTGTCTGTTTTTATTAGCCAGATTTTGTAATCTTTCTGTTTTCCTTTTGGGCTTATATATAGCCCCAGTGTGAATCAAAACATATTCGTTTGGCAGAGAGAAACGTCCAGAGCTATTCCACACACCTTGGAGAAGGTTCCTTGGATGCTTAGGCTCCAATCTACCAAATTTAGGGTTATTTCTTAAATTCTTTCATCATACTTCATCTAGTTTCACCATGATTATAATGAACTAAACCCTAGGTTATTGGGGAACAATGTAATCTTTTGAAACGCTCATATATCCAAATTCTTATTTATTTTATATGCTTGCATATGCTTGAGTTATCATTGTTGGGTTCTTCACCTTTGTTTAATACTTTTATCGTTTAACTCATTCGGTAAATGTTGTTTGCCTTTATTGATATGGGGACGTACAGTAATGTCATGAACTGGAAATAATTCCTTGATTAAGCAATACCACCTAGGGATAGGGGTAGGACGATCAATTGTATTTTGCTTCCGTTTATCATGCATTATTAATTACTAGGGGAGGCTAGGGATAAAAAGGCGGTAATTAGTAATAGGCTCTTTTCACCAAGGGATTGGGTTAAGGGTAGACTAAGAAAGTTTGCATGACAATATGATAAATAAGCTAATTAAATAAGAAGAGTAGATATGAGGGTGGATAAGATGAAATTGTAAACCCCAACAACTCCACTCATCCATAGTTTCTTAAAGCCAACTGAATAATTGCATTTGCATGTTTACTTTTGTTCTTTTCATACAAACCTCAACTTAATTATTTTCTCAAGTCTTACACGATTAGTTTACATGAAAAGTAAGGCCTAAGAGTCCTTTGGGAAACGATACTTGGACTTACCCATTTATATTACTTGATAACGATCCGGTACACTTGTCAGGGACTTAACAGTTGGAAGGACACTTGATGTAAGCATTGTTGGCCGAACCAGTATAAAAACCAGTGTTTGATTTCTCTACCCCTGCTCTTTTATTTTCAGTCGACTATGATATCTGCGTAGTCAACTATGATTTTCCGCTGCACATAAATTTCTTTACTTGCGATTCAAGAAAGACTTGTAAAGTTTTCAACTTTGCTTTCAAGATTTCAAAAAGACTCTGATTTTGAAAACTCACCAATTCACCCCCCCCCCCTCTTGGTGTAAAACGAAGCCTACCTGTTTTCCAACAAATGCAAGAAAAATAAAATTACACTTAAATATGCAAACAAGTGATGTATGAAACCAATTTAGTGAAAATGAATGATAAATACACATAACAAAACCACAAGAATGGGAAATTCTCCATCTAAGCTATTGAACCTAATCTATATTCACAGAAAGACCAAAATCAAATAATCAAAACAAGGAGAAATTGTTATAACAGAAATTAGACTTAAATTCATATAGGAATAGTGCAAAGAATGTTTGATCGTATTTCAAGAAGACATCCTACAAAGATAAGCCTACTTCGGGGTCTTAAAGTTCATTTTCAGAACTTAAAAGCAATGATCTACATTCAATCCACTAAAACTACAATGAATCCAATTCAGATTTCCATTTTTAACCAATATCAGAAACAAATCCCTATTCTACTCTCCTACAAGCTAATACATCTAAACTCTCATAAAACAAACCAAAATGTGCACAAGCATAACCTAATTCTAACCATTGCAAACAGAACATAAAAACATAACATAAACTACTAAATAGAACAAAGTCATTGGATAAAAATCACAGATCTGAATTAAACTTGCTTAGAATGGTGTATCAATTGATGAATTACTATTCAGGAAGACATCTTGTACATAATATGCCCACTTTGGGGTCTTGAGTTTTAATATAGAACTTAAAATGAGTAACAATCAATTGATTTACCAAAACAAAACAAAACAAATTCAACTCAACTTTATGATTTTTTAACCAAATCTAAAACTGAAACACAATTGAACATATTCTAGACATTGAAGAAATCAGAAATGAAAGCAAGTAAATTGCAGAAATCGTAAAATGAATAGGAACAGAATTGAAAAGCAAGAAAGTAGAAATTGAAACAAGGAATCGGAAGAAACAACAATGATTTATTAGAATCAAAGGCTAAAATTACAAGCATACCAGAAACAACAAAGAAAGCTCACAGTCTGTCTCTATCGTGAGATCCTCCGCAAAATCCAACAACAACTACAATATCTCTACTCTACAAAAAGTGAATAAACCCTACGTGCAATGCTTGTCACCCACTACTTTCTCTACTCTTTTTTCTACGAAACTAAAAACTCGAAACTAAAGAATGTAAACTTGTGTATATTAGATGCTATGGAAACCCCTTATATAGGGTCGAAGAAGTAGAGGGAAAAGAAAGAAAAAGAAGAATCTTGACGACAATTAAATCTTCTCTTCGACGCTTCCTCCAAATCGAACGACTCTTCCTACTTCTTTAACTTCAACCCTTTGATCATTCTTTTCATTTCCACCGATTAGCTCTGGTCATCTTCTTCTGGCAGGATCACGCGATTTCTTCTTCTCCCTCGCTTCTCTCACACTTCAAGCCCTAGCTTTTGGGTGTGCTTCTGTCAAAAAGAAGTGTGAGATACAAAACCCCTAAGGCAACAACGCCCTCCCCTCTCAAAATGGTGTCGTACCACTTAAACACATGCCCAAATCCAATGGCCCAATGTTGCTGCTCAGGTTGTGCATCTCTTGAGGTAACAACTGCCAAGCAACAAAACACTGCTTCATTACTCTGTCAGCCTCAAAAATTTTAACTACACCTTCTCAACCCCACATTTAAGAGGCACATTGCCCTCAGTGTGTGAGTGAGGAAGGTTTTATATCACCAATAGATATGTATAGATCAAACAGGTCAGAATTATACAAGAATAAAAACTGAAAAACACAAAAAGAATAACAATTGAACAAGAACGGAAATAAGACTTAAAAGTTAAACTACAAAACTAAAGAGGAAAATAACTTATTCATAATTGGCCACAAATCAAAGTTAATTCTTTTTATTTTTATTGAAAACAACATATGTTCTACTCTAGTATTTACTATGTTATCTATGACTACTCTATTTACTAGAAAGTATCTAAAATTATTAAAAAGAGAAGAAAGGAAAGAGCTTATCAGTTTTATTCTTATGCACTCAACCATTCCTTGCAGTAACTCCCTGGCTTTATCAACTTACTTCTGCTCATGACTTAGTTGGTGCAACATTGCTTTCTCAGGTGTTAGGTTTTGCTTCTCACTTTCCCAAGCAAACTGTTGTAGCAGTAATAGTTCTCCTTCTAGTGGTAGCTCTCCTTCTAGTGGCAGCTCTTGGGTGTGTGGCACTGGAATAGAAATTTTTGGCTCACTCAAAGCAATAACAATGCAATCTTTTTCATCAACCACGGATTCCTTAATGACAACACCTGCATTCTCATTTAATTCCGCAACATAGTCATCAAACTCACAATTAATGGTGTTTATTATGAACATGGAATCTAGTTGTATCACAAAATTGATTTCAACACAAATAGAGCAAGAACCAGCTTCACAACTACATTTAAAATTTTTAGAGAATTGTGAAAAATCAAAATTTAATCCTATGTTCAAAATATATTTAGTTTTCACAGTTTCTACATCAAAATTTGCACTAACATGTGAATCTGCAACAAAATCAAGGCTAAATTCAAAGCTACTATCATGCAAAAGTTCATTCACATCAAAGTAGTCATCTACATTCATGGTTGAGTAAAAAAGAACAACATTCATATCCACAGGATAAACAACTAAAACTGAATCAAGAAATTTGGGATGCTCATTCAAAACTATATAAATTCCGCTATAGGCTTTTCAGAATTAATGTGCAGTAAATCAAAAACATTTAAATGCATAAACAACTCTAGTAAATCAATTGGAATTTCAAGTTTAGAGAAAACCTGTGCTGATTCATTATTCATCTCACCATTAACAGTAGAGTCCATAGTTAAGTCAGCAAAATCCATAAAATTATCATCAAAACTATTGTCAAGATCAGTGCACATGTTATAAACACCATTAGGAATAACAATGTGTTCAACAAAAAGTACTGAATCTAAAATTTGAGTGTGTGCAGGCATCTGGTAACAGTTTAAAATACCGTTATCTGTGATTCAATTTTGATACTAAATGCACCCTTTTGGACTTAGAAACTTGCTTTAACTCATGTTTTTGCTTTAGTTTTTTGAATAAGAGAGTTGAGGTTTTACTTGATGATTTTATCACTAAATTCCCTTGATTTTGTAGGCTATTGGAATGAATTGAAAGAAGAGTCAAAGTATCAAATTGTTGAAGTGCAGAAAAGTCAACTAGAATACAGAAAAGTCAACCAGAATGGAAAAAAGTCAACCAGAGTGCAGAAAAGTCAACCAGAGTGCAGTTTGGCACTGCAGGTGGCGCCCTCCAAGGGCGTTGAGCGCCATTTTTAGTGCCGCAAACACTGCACAGGTGCCTTTGTGGGGGCGCTGAGCACAAGTTTCTTCTGTTTCACGCCTGGGCACCCTAAGTGGGACGTTGAGCGCCGATGGCGTGGGCTTGGACTTGTTTTATGTTATTTTTATGATCTATTTAAGACCCAAACGCCTTAGGGTTTGTATCTTTTGATGGCTTAAGCAGAAAAACATGTTTTTCACCCCTTTGGGGGCAGATTTGGGGATGTAGGAGCTCTCCTCTTCTCTTTCTAGGGTTTTATCTTCATATCATTCCATTGTACACCTAGTTTCTCCATGGTGGTGGAGAACTAATCTCATTTGTTATTGAGGAATATGTAACCTCTAAACTCTCTTGTATTTGAATTGATTAATATTATAAATGGTTCTTTCATTAATTGTTAAGGTCTTTCCTCCACACTCTATGCTTCCTTTGTTTAACTCATTCATTAGCATGATTATTGATTTTGTCGATATGGACACATACGGGAAAATCTAGAACTGGGGAAATTCTCCCAAAAGTAGTATTACCTAGACATAGGGATATGAGGGTTGGTAGCATTTACACTCTTGTGCTTCAGAATTAATTATTAGGGATGCTAGGAATTGTATGAACTCGTAATTAAGGATAGACTTTCTTCACCGAGACGTCGGGTTTAAAGTAAATTAGAAAGTGGCATTAACATTAATGAAGAAGATGAATTTGTTTATGCATGAGAGTGATTATGTGGAATCTAAACCCTGACAACATATTCATCTCATATTATCAATATCATCCATTCACTTTTGTGTTTAGCCTCAATTGATCAAATTGCACACATATTTACTTTTATCGTTTTGCATTCAAAAACCCCAAAATATTGTTCTGATAGTCTTAATTAGTTAAGCAAAAGCACAACTGTTTATTGCCACGAGTCTCTTGGGAAAACGATACTTGGTCTTACCATTTATATTACTTGATACGATTCGGTACACTTGTCAGAGTCATAACAACATCAAAACAAGAATCAATGGCAGATTTTATTGGTTCGATTCTTTAAAGATCAAAAGTATTGAAATCAAATTGAACCTCAAAAATATGTATACGAATTTGAAGATCAGAGTAAACCTGCTTAAGTTCTTTAATTGCCACCTCAATAGGATTCTCACCAGCCAACTTACAAATCAGCTTCCTTGCCTTTGTGGGAGTCTTGTCCAACCAAGATTCTCCAACAGCTGCACCCATAAACCTCTTCTCCTTGAACAACAAACCCTCATAAAAGTAAACCATGAGCATAAGTTCTGGAATCTAATGGGTAGGATAGGTTCTACAGAGCCTGTTGAATCTCTCCCAACATTCAACAAAAATTTCCCCTTCAATTTGTGTTATGGCACTGATCTCCCTCTTAATGTTGATTGCTTTTACCGTTGGGAAGAATTTGTTAAGGAATCTCTTTTGTCTCCTGCCAGCTATCAGAGGGTATTATTGATACAAGAACCAGTCTCTTGCTGCACCTTGTAGGGACATTGGAAAAGCTTTCCTCATCACCAACTCTTCTCCAATACTAGCAGGCCTCATGGATGAGCACACCCAGCTAAACTCCTTGATGTACTTGTGTGGGTCTTCATATGCAAGCCCATGGAACTTGGGAAGCCTCTTGATCAGTTTATACAGCCATTCTTGAGAATTGGCAGAAATTATCTCAACCTGGACATTACTTACAAAAGCATATAATACCAAATTCACATAAGCATGATAGGAGGGAAAACCAATATTTACATATGCTAGAGTTTCTAAAATAGAAACAAAACACACCAAAATGCAAAAAGAGAAATATCTAAACACAAACAAGACCAACTAAACACTCAAAAACTCAATTCGCTGAGTCCCCAACAAAGGCACCATTTGTTAAACTGCTTTTTAGCCGCCCGAATTGAACAAAGTTGGTTTCCCCCACTAATGAAGCATAGGGGTGTCCAAAATATCAATCCTTGGACTCGGTAGAATTAAGTTTAAAGTTTTTGGTTAATTCTTTTAATTATTTATTTACTACCTAATTACTAATGCAAGGTGAGGAAAGAAATATAATGAAAATAAAGAATATTTTATTTAACGCATATCTTAGTTAGTAAAAATATCCTACATAGGGAGGTTGAATACCTTACCGCTTGGTCTATTGGACCACCAACGTTCAACCTTATCATGATCTATTGGCTTCTCATTATAAAAATAAAATGTTGAATATTTTATTTAACACATATTTCTGTGAGTAAAAGTATCCTGCACAGGAAGGTTCAATCCTTTACCGCTTAGTCAATTGGACCACCAAAGTTCAACCTTGTCAGTTTCTAATAACTTCTCATTATAAAAATAAAATTTTGAATATTCTATTTAACACATATTTTTGTGAGTAAAAATATCCTGCACATGAAGGTTCAATCCCTTACCGCTTGGTCGATTGGACCACCAAATTTAAATCTTATCAGGAAGGTTCAATCGCCTACTGTATGGTCGATTGGACCATCAACGTTCAACCTTATCAGGTTCTATTGGCTTCTCATTATAAAAATAAAACATTGAATATTTTATTTAACCCATATTTTTGTGAGTAAAAATATCCTGCACATGAAGGTTCAATCCCTTACCGCTTGGTCGATTGGACCACCAAATTTAAGTCTTATCAGGAAGGTTGAATCGCCTACCACATGGTCGATTGGACCACCAATGTTCAAGCTTATCAAGTTCTATTGGATTCTCATTATAAAAATAAAATGTTGAATATTTTATTTAACCCATACTTTTGTGAGTAAAAATATCCTGCATATGAAGGTTCAATCCCTTACCGCTTGGTCGATTGGATCACCAAATTTAAATCTTATCAGGAAGGTTCAATCGCCTACCGCATGGTCGATTGGACCACCAACGTTCAACCTTATCAGGTTCTATTGGCTTCTCATTATAAAAATAAAATGTTGAATATTTTATTTAACCCATATTTTTATGAGTAAAAATATCATGCACAGGAAGGTTCAATCCCTTACTGCTTGGTCGATTAGACCACCAATGCCCAACCTTGTCAGGTTCTAATGACTTCTCATTATAAAAAAATATTGAATATTTTGTTTAACACATATTTTTGTGAATGAAAATATCTTTCACAGGAAAACGTTCCAAAGAGAACTTCTAGTTCTCCATTCAACATAGGAAGTTCAAAAAAGAACTCCTATAAGTCGTCGTTCGGTCTGAAGACAAAAGTTCAAAAAAGAACTTCTAGCATCTCCACTCAACATAAGAAGTTCAAAAAGAACTTCTATTAGTCGCTAGAAAAAAGTTCAAAAAAGAACTTCTAGCGTCTCCATTCAACATAGGAAGTTCAAAAAAGAACTCCTATTAATCGTCGCTCGGTCTAAAGAAAAAGTTAAAAAAAGAACTTCTAGTGCCTTGACTCAATAAAGGAAAAAGTTCAAAAAAGAACTCCTATCATTCACCGCTTGGCCTAGACAAAAAGTTCAAAAAAGAACTCATAGCGTCAACTACGCAACAGGTTCAGTCCCTTCCCGTTAGGACCACCTACGTTCAACTTTTTCAGGTTCCAATGCCTTTTCATTATAAAAATAGATTTTAAAATATTCAAGCGTTTACTTTATGTTTCTTTTAACAGATATTTTTTGGAGTGAAAATTTATTGCACAGGAAAAAGTTTCAAAGAGAACTCCTAGTGTCTACTACTTAACCAAGGAAAAAGTTCCCAAGAGAACTCCTAACATTTTCTGCTTAGTATAGGGAACAGTTCCAAAGAGAACTCTACCGCTTGGTACAAAAAGGAATGAAGATTTCAAGCGCATCAAAAATAGACTCCCTAACACAACGTGAGCGGCCTCTCTTAGGCTCATAATAATCCTTGTTCACCTTTTCCAACAAAGAGCTTGCTTGGACTTTGGGGACTTATGTACTATATGAAATATACTGATCAAAGTTAATGGTCATATATAAGCAGTTAACAGGTATTAATGGGTCAGATTGACTTACGCTCTATAAATATACGGTATTAATAATTGATTATTGGGTTTGATTGTCTAAAAATATTTGTGTTAATGGTTAATCAATGTGTTTGGCTGCCACAAGTCCTATAAATATACGATTGATGTTCAAGTAAAGACATCTTGATCTAATCCTTTTTTAACCTTGATAAATCTTTTTCTATCTTAATAAAATAGAGATCTCTTTATAAAACATATCTGACTTGAGCGTTAGAGTGTTTTCTGCAGATCAATAATCCACAAAAATATATTATGTTCTTGAAAATGATTGAATGATCAAAGCATAAAATAGAATAAAAAAGAACTATCGACCTCAAACTATTTCAATCAAATATAATATATTTTAAAATATGTATTAAAGAATATTTTTCTAACATTTATTATTAAGGAGTTGAAATATATATGTCATAATTAATGATATTGAATAAAGTTTTTTTTTTTAAATTATCTAATATATCTTTTCCTTTTAAGATTAACTGGTTTACATAGATTGCTTAAAATATTTCATTCTAAAAAAATACTTGTTTATCATAAAAGAAATCATTTCATGGAAGGATATTTTTAAAAATAGTCAAAAGTAAGTTTTTAAGCTACCAATCATTTTACCATAATGATATTAATGCACATAAAGAAAGAATAGACAAGCCTTCAGTACTATAAAATGATAAAAATAAGGTCGGCAAAACCTATGACCACCCTAGTCCCTAAGAACCAATCTTGAAAAAAACAAATAATAAGACAGCCATCAATAATTTTTGGTCCTTTATAGAATTGTAAGAACAGGCAGGAAGAAAATATAAAAAGTCATTAAAATTAAAAGCCTTATTTATGTAAGAAATTAACAAACTACTTTTGCGAAGAAAAAAAATTTATTCTAAAAAAAGTTGGGGGAGAGAGACTATTGTTTTTAGTCCTTTAATAATTTTTTTATACACAAAAAAAAAATTTAGAGTTAAGTTTATTATGTTTTTAATATTTAAACTTTTAAATGAGATTAAATTTTGTTTTAGTCCAGAATTTTGTGTAATTTCATCTTCATACTTGATGAATGAATATATATATATATATATATATATATATATATATATATATATATATATATATATATAGTTATTGACATCGATGGTATTAAAAATATGTTTGAAATTTTTTTATTTTTTGCTTCTTTAAATAATTTAATGTGTAATGTTATTTGTCACGTCATAAACGGTTTAATATCGTTAGGTGTTAAAGATGTTATAAATTCATTCATAAGGTGAGAGAATTGACAAGTATTAAATCCAATTACACATAAAAATTTAGGAATAAAAAAATAATTAACCTTCAAATTTATGTTAAAAAGTAAGTAGATAATGTAGTAAAATTTCAATGTTTGTTAAAATTAACTTTTTAATTGGTAGGATATCTATATTTACTTTTATTTTCTCTTGTAAACACTAATATGAGTTTAGAAAATGTTATTTTTTATTCATCTAAATAATATTTATATCTTTCATTTTACTCTAATTACTGTTTATTTTTACTTGTTTTTATCATTATCCTATTCATTTAAGTAAAAGTATGCATGTACATAAAAGGTGACAGCACTTAATCATGCATAAAAAATCACTGCAAAAGACAACTAAAAATACGAAATTATATGCATTGATGTAGCCAGATTCAATATCTACTTCTAGCTAGAGAGATACCATAACTATGGTACACAATTGACCAAGCACCTAGAAGTAGAAATAATTATCTGTGTATCACAGAAGAAAATTAATTATAGAATAGACTTTGGAAAGGAATATGTGATCGTGAAGGTTGTGACCAAGAGGGTACCAAAATTTCCGGAAAAACAGAGAGAAAACTCATATACAAATATTTACAACTTTTAACTTCAAGTTTAATAGTTATAAAATTATTATAAGACTATGACTTTTATCATGATTATTATAAATATTAATAAATTTATCATATATATTAGTTTGTGATCAAAATATAGAGTATATCATTATTGTAAAATGTATTTTCCTTTTAATAATATATATAGAGAGGTTAAGTATATTTTTTGACCTCCAAACTATTCTAAAGATTTATATTTGTCTTTAAACTAAATTTATAATATTTTGTTTTCTACATTTTATAAAAATCATACGAAACATCATCTCTAGTAAATGATATATATTTGACAAAAACCTATACACTAACAATTCAAGTACCATTTATTCATAATATTAGTTTCATAATGTACTACGTATAAATTTAGTTTATGGATGAAACTATTTAACCTATTTTATTTTGAATTAAGCATAAGAAAAAAATAATTAAAGACAAGTTTTTTAAAGTTTTAATGAATAAGTTTTTACAAATATTCATCATGGGAAGACGACAAACATGAAACATGTAGCTAAGAATTGGCATCGGAAGGAATGAATGAAGGAGGTTATAAAGTATTTTAAATATTATTATTAATTTTAGTTTTCGCGTTTTGTAATTATTTATTTTTATAAATATATGTTTTCCACTTCTCATATATAATACAACTACTTTCTGCTGCTCCTTGTAACTCACTGACAGAGGAATACCTGCACACTTCCTCACACACGCACGCATACTCAAAGCAGAGCCTCAGAAACCACTCCCTCCTACGCATCACTCTCTCTCTCTAGCCCTGTACAATTGTGAGATATGATAAGGACGCTAGCGGAGTGTGAAGCCAGATCTCAACAAAAGGACGCTACTCAATAAAAAAACTTACTCTAAATTTAAATATAATCAATTTAAATATATAAATATTCAAGAAAATAAAAAGAAATATCACACCCCACGATGCAATAAAGCTTCTCTCTTTTCCTTGCTACTTAGCATTTCCTATATAATGAAGAGCCATGATGTGTTTGAATCCAACATTCCCATTCTAATGATCAATTTCCTTCTTTGAGAAAGATTGCGCCTTTTCTTTTCTCTCTTTCTCTTTCTGTCTTTGCCTTATCTTCATCTCCTTGTTTTATTAACTTCCTCGTCTTTTCTTGTTCTTCTTTTTCTTGTTCCTCGTTTTCTTGTTCTTTTTCTTCTGCATGCTCCTATGGATAGTGGCTACTACAATCAGCAACATCTCCCTCACCTCGACAACACTAATGAACCACATTTACCTCCTGGCTTCAGGTTCCATCCGACAGACGAGGAACTCATCACATACTACCTCCTCAAGAAGGTTCTAGACAGTTCCTTCACTGGGCGAGCCATAGTTGAAGTCGACCTCAACAAGTGCGAACCATGGGAGCTTCCTGGTAACTAGTAAACTAAACAAAACCCTTATCATGTCTTGTTTTGTTACCATGTTAGAGTCCCACGTAGTAAAAGACTAACATAATATATGGAAGTAAGAAACTGTAACATAAAATTTTGAAAACCTAAGATTGTATTGTTTTCTGTCTTTGTTGTTGTTGATGATGTTTGTGATATTGGTGGTGGTGGTGTTTTTTTTCATGGCAGAGAAAGCAAAGATGGGTGAGAAGGAATGGTACTTTTATAGCCTTCGTGACCGGAAGTACCCAACTGGTTTACGCACCAACAGGGCCACGGAGGCTGGTTATTGGAAAGCCACCGGAAAAGACAGAGAGATCTATAGCTCCAAAACCTGTTCCCTCGTTGGAATGAAGAAAACCCTGGTTTTCTATAGAGGAAGAGCTCCAAAGGGTGAAAAGAGCAACTGGGTCATGCATGAGTATCGTTTAGAAGGCAAATTCGCTTACCACTACCTCTCAAGAAGCTCAAAGGTAACCATGTTCATCATCGTTATTCTCTAACACCACATTTATGGCTTCTTCAGTTAATTGGACTTCATTTTGTTGCTTTCGTCATTTTTCTCTCCTTTTTTTTTGTTTCGGAATTTCGGTTCACGATTGGACTTCATGGTACATAGTTTCTGAGTTTCACAAATACTCTAAACCTGTGGTTCTACTACCTAGCCAACGGTTATTACCCTCTGGTGCAAAAGCACGTCCCTTAGCATGAACAAGCTACACTTCATGGGGAACATAAACTATTAAGATAACAAAGTATAATCATCAAAAAGGGCACAGCAATTTAGCCACTTTTTACTCTGAGTGCTGTTAGAAGCATAAGATCTGAATCCTGTTTCTTGATCTTCCTTTTAAAACATTCTGCAGCACTCTATAAACAGTTACTTGTTTATTAATATAGACAACAAACGTTAGAATCACACTTTTGAACTAATTCATTTGCAACCTTCTTATCCAATATAATTAATTTATGACAAATTGCGAGTAACAATACTTATGTTTTAGGTAAACATATGAAGTTTATCATTTTGATGAAATTTATTAAAAATGTAAAATTTACGACTGTATTAAAAGCTTTATATAGTGTTTGTTAAGGAAAACTGTGAATATAATTTTTCGTTGATGAATCTATCAAAGGGCTGATTTTTTTCTTCTTCATTTTTTGAAATGTCGAAGGATGAGTGGGTGATATCGCGTGTGTTTCAGAAGAACAACACCGGCGGTGCCTCCACTGTATCAGCCGCCGCAGCCACCGGCAGTTCGAAGAAAACAAGAATGAGCACATCGAACACAAGCAGCAACATGAGCCTCTGCCCCGAACCGGGTTCACCCTGTTCCATTTACCTCCCACCGCTTCTAGAATCTTCTCCTTACGCCACCAGCGGCAGCGCCGCCGCAACGTTCAACGACCGCGAAAACTACTCCTTCGAAAGTGCCGCCGCCACCGCCAACCAAAGGGAGCACGTGTCCTGTTTCTCCACCATGTCCACCGACGCTGCCGCCTTCAACCACCTCGCTCCGCCGCCGGAACCGCCACTCGATCCTTTCTCCCGCTTTCACAGGAACAACATTGGAGTATCCGCCTTCCCATGTCTGAGGTCCTTGCACGACAACCTTAACCTCCCCTTCTTTTTCCCTCCCGTGGTCCAAGGCGGTTCTGACGTACCAAATTTTACCGCCATAGCAAACTTGCCGGCGCCGGAGGATCAGAGGGTGGCTGACGGCAGTTCTGGCATGCCGATTGTACCGTCCGAATTGGACTGCATGTGGGGCTATTGATTGTGTTTTTGCGTTGACCATCGTGAATGTTACTTTATTAGGCTTTGAATATTTTCCTTAGGCTAGTAATCTATGGTTTTATTATTGGGATCGAACTTTGCAAGGGTTGTTGATTGTGATTGTTAGAGTGGTTTTGGTATTGCGGTTGGGTTGCATTTAGGTTAAGAACTTACCAGGGTTCAATGATTTAATGACACTGCCAGTTAGTTAAATTTTTTGTTCAACTTTTCGAAATTTATTGCGTGAATGCAACTAGATTTATCTTTGCGTGTGGTTTTGGCTATGATTACCGTTTTCCACTTTTACCTCTTCTTACATAGGTTTCCTCACTAAGTTTAATTTCGTTGCATCCTTGGTTTTCCCAAACTTGTATTTCTGGGCTGTTCCAAAACATCTTTCCAACATCTGTGTGCTATAATCTGAAACCAATTTTTTATACAAGAAATTTACAAAATTAAATATACTTTGGATTTTAAAATTATACATTCAATTTTTGTTTTAAAATTTTAGTTACTTAGAATTTGAATTAAATTTAAGTTCAATTTCCAATTACTTTAGTCACTAATGATTTAAACTTAGATTCCACTAATTCAATAATCTTAGAATAAAAATTTCTTTCACTTCAAGTTTTCTTGAATGCTATATACAAATTCTTCTCCGGATTAAATTATAAAAGTGTGCAATTGTGGGTTTAAACTGTTTTTGCAAATTCAATTTTAAAAATTAAAACCTATAGTGAACAACTTCTGAAGTTTCGCCAAATTTCTACCGTATCTCGTATCTTTGCTTCTGATGATTGGGAAGCATTGGTGAAGGCATGCATAATTAGTTTTTGATGCATTTCTATCATGCACTAGTATAAACATAGTGTATTTTTTAAGCCAATATTAAAATTGTTTCTTTAAACTCAATTACAAAATAAAATTTATAATAAATTACATATTGAAGATTCGGCAATTTTTTCAAATGTCTTCTTCATTTTCTTAAATTTTTGTAGAAAGTATCGATAGAATAGTTAATATGGTCGTGTATGAATATTTCAATCTAATTATAAAATATTAATAAATTAAAACTAAGTTCTAGAAAATAACTTTCATCTCTCACATTCATCTTCATTTCAAGTAGATTCACGTTTTATCTTTGAAATGTATTTTGTTTGCTCATTTTATCATTAAAATACAAGCTGTCTGTATGAACTATGTTCCATTTTAAAGATAATAATAATAATAATAATAATAATAATAATAATAATAATAATAGTAATATTATTAGTGATAATAATAATTTATAAAGACCTACTTTAAACAAATAATGAATGTGAAAAAAAAGCAAGACACTTTTAAGGACTCTTTATTGATATTAAAGGACTAATGAAAAATATACACTTTCAAAAATATTCATCCAAAACTATTATAGAAACATTACTTAATTAATTGAAAACCATGACATGTTTCAATTTAATAAAAATTTTAAATAAATTAGAAGAAAATTATGACCCTTATATAATATTAACGTTTATAAATAAATTAGACTTATTAATTTTATAAAATTGAGTTAGACTTAAAATTTAATTTTTAACAATTTTACTATTAAAAAGTATCTTAAATATATTATAATAAATAATATATAAAGATTTATTTGAAAATTTTAAAAATAAATTTTAAGTTTCATTTAACATTCTTATAAAATAAGATATGAATTCATTTATATGTTATAAATTAATTTTATCATTTTTTTTAATAATATAAATTGAGTTTTATAATGAAGGCGAGATCACTGAAAACAAGATGAGAAAGAAGAAAGGGTTCTCTGAATGATTTGAGTTGTTTCTCATATGAAATAGACAGTCTTGTACATATTGCCTTTGTGTTTCATTGTTTGAGACATGTACCTTTACCCCTTTTTCTAATGTTTGAAATAAACTCGCTTTCACAGTTATGGATCGATATCACTCCAATTTTTGCTATTAGTTTATGTACGAAATTCACATTAAATTCTTTATAGTATTTGGTACGTGTTTGCAAAGAATTTAATAACATGGATGAAGTACTATCTCCGCGTTTGACATAAAAAACGGAATTCACATAAGCTACTTGTAACAGCTTCCATAGTTTCATTGGACAGGTCGCACAACCAAACATGTCATAAGTACTTTTAAAGTTGGATGTTGTTAGGAATTATATTTAGTTTTAAACAAAGTCACGTGATGAAATTTCGCGAAAACTAAATTAAAAAAGAATATATATATATATATATATATATATATATATATATATATAAATAATAAATTTGTAACTAAAGTTTCATGACTTTATTTTTAATTTTAAATAGCACTTAAACTCAATGTATATTTATAAATTATTTTTTATTTTCAATTCTTATTGAGAGATGGTAAAATAAATAAATAATAGTTATTATAATTTTTATTAAAGAGAAACAAGAGGCATAATTCAAAACATTATAAATACAACAAATTTAGAAATCATAACCACTAAATAAAAAGAGTGTAAAATCTTGTAACTTAAAAAAAATGAAATTGCCATAAGTAGTTTAAAAAAAATAAAAATTTTCTTTTCATGTTAAAAACTCTACCGTAATTTGATAGATCATACTTTACCAATTTTGGTGCACACCCAAAAGCTTCTTCTTTAATTTTGAAATAACTTGCGAAACAAAAATATAATATTTTAGTTCTCAAAAATACTTATTTAGATCCTTTAAAGTTAGAAATAAGTTATTTTATAATAGAAATCCATGCATATATTCCATTTAGAACACCATAATGTTTTATTTTACATTTATTTAATGTATGACCACTTTTCATGCATTAGAAACATGTGACAACATTTGGTTTCCTATTATTATTAGTTCCATGTTCTATCCAAATTTTACGAGTTCTATTATATTTATTTTTATAATTATAAAAATAATTTTGATTATATTCTGGAATATATTTGATTTTATTTTTATAATTATAATCATGATAATTATAATTATATTGAGGAAAATTTTTAATTTTATTACCATAATTATAATGGTAGTAATTATTATTATATTTAGGAACATCTTTAGCAACCTTTTTAATTTTTGAATTTTTACTACTTTCAAGGTTGGTTGTTTTATCAAGAGATACATTCTTCAATTTTAGAATATATTTTCCATTTTCATAATATAAAATCTTGTTTTTCAAATCTTTATTTTTTTCAAGATTTTTTTCATGATTTGATTTTAATTCCTTAAAATCCTTCTTTATGAGCAATATCTAATTTCTCTTATTCAAATAATAATTCTTTATACATGTCAATGTCAACACCCAATTTCATCTGGGTGGTTAAATAATAGAATTTATTTTTTTTACTTTTATCTTATTTTATTATTTTTGATTTTATTTTACTATTTTGTTTAGTCTTTTAAAAAAATATATAAAAAAAATAAGAAAAAACGAAAAAGAAAAGCAAAGCGAAAAAAAGAAGAAAAGAAAAAAAGGGGGGTGCACGTGAATAAAATGAAAAGAAAAGAATGGTGATTAAATGGGAGAGGTGCTCCACATGATTTTCTTGGAAAAATGGTGCAGCAGACCCATAAGCAATTAATATTAATGCATGACAGATCACTTTGAAATATTTTCGAGATTCTGTTTTATTTGGTAATAATTCGAATCAACATTATGATAATGATTACAAGCAATAATTAAAAATAATACATTGATTGTTGTATTCAGTTTCTTCCTAAAGAAAAAAATATGATTTTAATTTGATTTATTTTTCTTCAATCAAGACCATTTATTTCCCTATTTTGCTAATTGACAATTAATTCGCCATTAAGGCAAAATCACAATAATATTACAAATGTGTGTATATAAATATGCACCTGTTAAAAAAAGAAAAAAGAGAGAAAAAAATTGAACTTCGGGAAGAGAGCATAAGGGAACAGAAAAAAAGAAAGAAAGAGAAAATTCAATTTCAAGAAGAGAACGTAAGGGAACAGAAAGAAAAGGGCTTCGGGTTGCATGCACCCTGGTTTTCTCTAAACCTATACTTTTGTCTTATTTCATGATTTATTTTTTATTATTTGATTATCAAGTTTTTATTGCATATAACCCCCTGTAATTTTATATCCTCACATTCATTGTTTTTGTAATTCTGTTTATAAGTTTGTTTCATTATTGCACTTCAATATTTATTACACATGCTTTCAATACTATAAAATAAAGAATAAAAAAAAGAAAAATTACAAAATAAAAAAAATGATTTTAGAGATTCTTACGACATCTTTCTTTTTAATAATTAAATATGGTTTTTAGTTTGTTCTTGTTTTATTATTCTTTAAATATTTCTTAAATGAAAAGAGATAAATCTTAAAAATATAAAAAATAGTTTCTAGTATTTTTTGTTCTTTAATTTTTAATATATTTTTTGTAGCTGTAATTTATTTTCTATCTTCATATCTTTCCTTAAAAAATATTTACATAAATAGCATCATTATTTTTATTCTATATGAATTTATTATTTTAAGTTTTATTTTAAACAATCACGTAAATACTATTTTCACACTATAAAAATTACAAAAATGAAAAAGTAAAAAATAAAAATATATTAAGTATTAAAAAAGTAATAATAAAAAATATATTTTAAAGATTAAAGCACATGTGTGATCGCATGCATCGTCCTTGTGCTAAAACCTTTTCTTCTTTTCTCTAAAAAATATAATAATAAAAATATAATTTAAAGGTTAAAGAACATGTGTGATCGCCCGCATCGTCCTTGTGTTATAAAACCTTTTCTTCTTTCATAAAAATAATAAAAAATATTTTTTAAAGGTTAAAAGCACATGTGTGATCGCACGCATCGTCCTTGTGCTAAAACCTTTTCTTCTTTTCTCTAAAAAAAATAAAACAAAAATGTTTTAAAGGTTTAAACACGTGTGTGATCGCACGCATGGTTTCGTGCTAAGACCTTTTCCCCTTTCATAAAAATAAAATAAAAAATGTTTTAATGGTTTAAGCACGTGTGTGATCGCACGCATCGTCCTCGTGCTAAGACCTTTTTTCCTTTTTATAAAATAATACAAAATTTGTTTTAAAGGTTTAAGCACGTGTGTGATCGCACGAATCGTCCTCGTACAAAGAACCTTTCTGCTAAAACTACGTAACCCTGATTTCTCATTTTGAGAATACGTAGGAGCAAGGTCAGTCCTTGTCGGGCACAAAAACTAAAAAATATATTTTGTTTCTTTTTAATGTCTTTTTTTGGGATAGTTAAACATTTTGAAAACCACATCAAAGTCGCATATTTAATTAAAGGTACTGCCTTCGGACAGGCGTTGTAGGGTGCTAATACCTTCCCTACACGTAACCGACTCTCGAACCCAATCTTTGGTTTTCGTGGACCGTACTTTATCATTTTATGGTTCTTCTGTAGTTTTCCAGAATCAACTATGGTGGCGACTCCAAAAAACATTTTCAAAACCCGTTTTCTTTTTTGGATCGTCGTCCCGTCGCGATTCCGGTTGCAACAGATGGCGACTCCACTTGGGACGCTAGAGAGTCAAGCCATTTAATTAGATGCGTGAATTTAATGTGGTTTTGCTGTATGTTTTTCTTCATTTGTTTTTCTTTTTTCGTGTTTGTTTATATCTATGTTTGATGTTTGAAATAAATGCATGTGACTTGCTTGTATATTGAACCCTAGGCTAGAAAACATGTTATATCTGCTTGGGAAAATTTTCTGGTTGTTTTGCAGGTGAGGGTTTGGGTGCATTGCATTCTCCCTTCACACACACACTTTGTGCATCTTTTGAGTGAGGCCCTATACCCGGGTTTGAGTGTAACTTAGAATTAGAGGAGTTGTGTAGCGGTGTCACTTTGGGATGTACTTTCTGTCTGGCTATCGTGAGAACTCCATCTAGAGTCTGTCCTCTTCACTTGTGTCTCCGCATCTAGTTGATTACTCGACTGTTGTGGAAATGCTATGAAGGGGGCCATAGCTCTAGTGACCTTTGATCTTTAGGTTCAGGGAACTATCCTCGTGCGATTGCATAAATTTGACCTAGAATCCGAAGCCTAGGACCTCTATTAGGGCACAAAGGAAGAAATGTGTATTCTTGTAACTCTCACGCTATTTGTTCCGTTTTTTAAATTAATGACATTGCATTTCCATACTATGCATGCATATTTCATTCTCGTCTAATTTGAATTAATTAAAATAATATAGAGCATAAAAGTGAGGAAAAACGACGGCAAAACTTCCACTGCATCCTTACAGGACCGGGGCGAATTCAAGAATTATGGAAGACTGGGAAGAAGCGCATGAAGTTGTTAAAGACGATATTGGCTAGCTGAAGGACCAGATTGGCCAAATCCTTGCTGCCCTAGAATCTCTAAAGATTGTAGGAGAATCCTCGTCGGCACAGATTGAGGGGAATGCCCCCTCTTATCTCCCAATGCTTAACGCCTTAAGCCCATCGATTCCTCTCCCGATGTATGGTTTGCCCCCGGGATACACCCCTCATGTCGGAGATTACTCGGAAGCGGAGCATGCGTCATTCTCGTTTCCCACCACCATCAATGTACCACCAATCGACACTCAGGGTCCTGTCTTAGTGTCGGCACCCGTGACGGGTGTAGGGATGAATGAGACAACCACACATGCAGGAGCGCGAGTGACAGTGATGCCCCAACCTGCATACATGGCTACTGGGAAGATTTCTCAACTAAGGCTACACCACACACTACCCTACACGGAGTAATGACTAGCATTGACGGGGCCAAAAGCAAGCTCGAAATTCTAGAGGAAAGGCTGAGGGTCGTAGAAGAAGTTGAAAGCTATGGGTTTGGAGATGTTGCCAGATTGAGTTTGGTCCCCGACGTGAAAATACTGCATAAGTTCAAGGCGCCAGAGTTTGAGAAGTACAAGGGAGTAGATGCCCTAAAAGGCATCTGACCATGTATTGCAGAAAGATGGCCGCATATGCTTATGACGAGCAACTACTCATCCACGTTTTCCAAGATAGTTTGGTTGGGGTGGCGTTGAACTGGTATACCCACTTGGAGTCAGCTCGAGTTCGTTGCTGGGCGGACCTGGCTGACGCCTTTGTGAAACAATATGTATACAATACGCATGTTGCAGCAAAATATGGCGAAGAAAGACAATGAAACTTTCAAGGAATATGCCCAACAATGAAGAAAGTTAGCCGCATAAGTTGAGCCGCCTTTGTTTGACAGGGAGATGGTTGCAATGTTCGTAAACACGCTTCAGCCGCCCTTTTATGAGCATATGGTTGGAAATGTGTCCGTTAATTTTGCTGATGTCATCATAATTGGCGAAAGGATAGAAATCGGGCTGAAAAGCGAAAAAATTGCCTATGGCCCGTCTACGGCTGCGAACTACGAAAAACCCAGTTCCAATCCGGGAAAGAAGAAGGAGGGGGATGTGCATGTAGCATCAGTGTGTAGAGAGCAAGCTCCCGCTCCTAGTTATCGACCATACTTAAGCCAACCTCCCTATGCTGCTAATGCCTCGTTTGCTCATCAAACTCGGCCACGACAGCAACAAGGGTATTATCCACCGCATCGCATCCCAACCGCAGCTTGGAAGACTGGGGAAAACGCGAGCCCGAATTTGAATGCGGGTCAAAATACCAACCCAAGGAGGAATCAGTTTGTTAACTTTACCCCTATCCCTATGACGTACGCGGAGTTGTTACCTAACCTGGTCGAAAAGGGTCTGGTCACCATTTGCCCGATGAAGCTTGTACAACCTCTATATCCCAGGGGTTATGATGCAAATGCCAAGTGTAGTTATCATGGCGAAGGTGTTGGTCACTCGACCGAGAGATTATGACTTTCAAATATAAAGTACAAGCTCTAATCGACTCTAGTTGGCTAAAGTTTCAAGAAGATAAGCCTAGCGTCGAGACTAACCCACTGTCTAGGCATGAGAGTGCCTCGACGAGTGTTGTTAAGGGATGTTGACAATGCTTTATAAGCTTGTTGTACTCTATGTTATTTCATTCAATAAATATTGCATGTTCGTGTACTTTCTGAAATATTGCATGTCGCGCTAAGCTGTTAGGTAAATAAAGGGAAATGAAAATGGAAATAATTAAACGCGTGTTCATAAGAGCATCACGGGTATATTCGGTCGACAAGCTCGGTCCTAGAGGATGTCGTGAAAAAAAAAAGACGCATGTTGAATCCGTTGTTAATAAAGTTGTCAAAGGTGTAGTACCTTCAAAATCCAAAGACACAATTTTGAAAAAGTATTTCTTTAAAACAGGGAACCAGACAATGTGATAAGCTGTCGTTGAAGCTATCAAATTAATACTACTTTTCAAGGCAACTT
>NC_028352.1:16337211-16347837 GCF_000741045.1 Vigna radiata var. radiata | reverse complement strand
TATTCCCAAATTAAATTAATTCAACAACTGAATTTATCTTTTAGCTTTTCTGACTTTCCATAATTGCACAAATACCCTGATATTTCCTCTATTTGCATTTTAGCCCCTTCAGAATTCTCTAAAATTGCACCAGAACCCCTGTTTGACCAACTTTGACCAGACTTAAGCAATGTTGACCCATTTTGACTCCTATGGACGTGGCCAATGAAATGTCGCCACGTGTCCGCCCCTTTTCTACCCAAAATTAGGGTTTTGCAATTGGGGATGGAGGGATTTGGCAGCTCCATTCTGCCTCTGCCTGCGATCTGGGTTTTCTGTTCTTCTCTGGTCATTACTATGCAGGTCCGGTGATGGAGGCATGGAGGAGAAGCTCGCGACGACGTCTTTGTGTTGGGGTTGATGCACAAAGATACGACTTGGATCTCACAGGATCAAACTCGAAGATGATTCTGGTTTATGATTCTTCCCTGCAAAAAAACGAATGGTGTTTTCTACTAATCTGATCGCGCTTGGAGATGATTCGCAGATTGAGTTTTGCTGTGTGTAGATGAATGAAGATGGTGGCGGCACGAAGGTTGTGCGATGGCGCGAAATAGGATTCGTGGCGGAGGTTTGACGGCGTGACAGTGGCGATCGGTGGTTGGCCGTGGTTGAAGCGGCGATTTGGTGATGCGATCTTGGATCTCGCGGTGGAGATTGACGGTGGCCATGGAAGTAGGCAGATCTGTTTGTGATTTGTTGGGTTGTGCAGGTGGTGATAGTGTGGATTCTGTGTTTCTGGGTGCAGACCTATGTTGATGGTGGTGCGGCAATCCTCACGGTGGTGGCCCCTCGATGAAGAAGAAGGCAGGTGATGAACGGCGTGGTGGTCCGGCGAGATGCGAAACCGTGATGGTGGGGAGCGGTTGTTCCGGTGATTGACTGTCGCGGCGTCTTGCGGCATTGACGACAACTTCCAGAAGTTGACGGCTAGGGTTTCATTGCAGAGGGAAATTAGGGTTTCAGTGTGGAAGATGATGACGTGGCAAGAAGATAAGGTGGCATGTTCTGATTGGATCTAGTTTAATTAGTTGTAGGAGGGGTGTGTGTAGGAAACTTAGGAGGTGTATTCAGAATAGGGTTATTGTACATTATTTTCCAAATAAAACTTGATTTTGGGCTTTAAATTGTAATTTGAACCAATAAACTCATAATTTTAGCTGCACAAATAAATATTAGAACATCCAAGAATAATTTATGCAATTAAAATCACTTTTTAAGCCCTTTTTATTTCCAAACACGCTAAATTCAATAATCACAAATCCTCTCCAAATCAATCATTTAAGCACAAATATTCTATCAAAAAATTTAATTTTAAAGCTTAAATGTGGGCATAAATATGCACTCATCACAATGGCAATGGGGCGGAGTCTTTTTCTGATTAGTTATTTCGAGGATAACCTGTGTTCTTTTCCTACCAAAGCATCTGCATTCATATTGCTTGAACCCCTGACCATTTCATTTCCCTTCAAAAAAAAGAGAAAAAACAACAACAACAACAACAAAAGATTGTCATGTCAGGGCAATTTCTCATCACAGTGCCCTTGTCCGGTGATGCATTGATCGGGGAGCATAAAATAAGAATGTCTGTTTAAGCAATCTAAGCAAAACAAGGCAAAAAAAAAAAAGAATGAAGTCGGTGTGTCAGCCGCTGTGGAGTTTCGTTTCAGGTTTAAGGTTGGAGAAAGTAAGGCAAGCAAGCTTCAGAGTGACGTGTGGCTATTTTTCTTCACGCAAATGATAAAATAAATTTATCCAATTGCACCCTCCTTGAGCCAAAAGTTATAATTGTTTTCGTCACCCTCGACAAGAATCAGTAGCATGTTAATGTCAACCTAAAGGGTACATCAAGGGCATCCAAAATCAAGGAGAAAATTTTTGTAAAAGGAAATGAAAAAAGAAAAGTATCATAAAGGGCCATAGTAGGGGCAACTAAAGCGAATGAACTAAATGGAGAGACATAAAAGAAAAAAAAATGAAAAATAAAACAAAACAATGGAAAACAGGATGCCCAAATTTTCAAGTCCTTGGAGGCTTGTTGACTTGACACCTTGCAGATGATTCTTGTTAGAATAATTTAACCTTCAAACACTTATTTGGGCCTTCACTATCCGTTTCTTTCAAAACCCTTTGACCTGTAGCCACGGTATAAGCCAATTAAAGTCCACGCCGACTGAAGACTGTTTGTCCTGATCTTTCTCATGAATTTAACTCTAGAACGAAATGATGTGGTGAATGGCAAAACCACTAGGAAAAAAAGGAAAGAAAAACATTGTAAAAGAAAAAAATAAATAATAAAAAAGGATGTAAAGTCTCCCCGTCAGTTGTCATATCAAGAGAGAATCGTCAAACTGGGGCAATCCTTTCTACTCGAACTATTCCACCTCTTCAAATTGTATTTACCATGCGCAACAAAGCTGGGGCAACCCTTGCAAGCACACTTGTTTAAACGTTGACCAAACCTCCCCAAATGAGAAAAATTCAAATGCTAATAATCCAACCTTCTACTTTTCATACCCATTTCTCTCACCTCCTTGGGGTCAAGCTAATTTTGATTGCAAAAAGCGGTAAAGGGAATTTGAATTCATGGTTACACTCTCTTCCTTTTCATCAAAGATCTCAATGTCTCATGACATTAGTCTCAATGAATGCATTTTCGAATGTACATCGAGTTTGACGACGATATTGACAACAGATTCCAAACATGGAATTTTAAAAAAATAAAAAAGAAAAAAAAACAAAGCAAAAACAAAAAACAGAAGGAAGGAAATAGAGAGAGCCAAAGAAAAGAACAAAACAAAGGTCTCATGTGTTTATGCATCCATACATCCTCATGGCATTACATCATACATCTTCAAAAGAAGCGAAGAAAATTGTTCGAAAAATCCCCATGTTTTGCTCAACACTTACCAACTTTTTCAAAAGTGTTGATCAAGGTTTTTCCATGGTGTCGGCCCTCTGTAACGCAATGGTCAAACCTAGCAATCACATCATTCATCCATAGGGTTGGTACACCCTTCACGAGGTTGGTACACCTCTCATCATCATCCATAAGGTTGGTACACCCTTTTCACGAGGTTGGTACACCTCTCATCATTCATCCATAGGGTTGGTACACCCTCCCGGAGGTTAGTACACCTCACATCATTCATCTGCAGGGTTGGTACACCCTCCACGAGGTTAGTACACCTCACATCATTCATCTGCAGGGTTGGTACACCCTCCACGAGGTTAGTACATCTCACATCATTCATCCGCAGGGTTGGTACACCCTCCACGAGGTTAGTACACCTCAAACCATTCATCTGCAGGGTTGGTACACCCTCCACGAGGTTAATACACCTCTCATCATTCATCCGCAAGGTTGGTACACCCTCCGCGAGGTTAATACACCTCACATCATTCATTCGCAGGGTTTGTACACCCTCCACGAGGTTAGTACACCTCNNATCATTCATCCATAGGGTTGGTACACCCTCCACGAGGTTAGTACACCTCACATCATTCATCCATAGGGTTGGTACACCCTCCACGAGGTTAGTACACCTCACATCATTCATCCGCAGGGTTGGTACACCCTCCATGAGGTTTGCACACCTCATTTATCCTAAGCCTAGTTTTATCTGATACCTTTTATTTTTCTTCTGCAATATTGGCCCTCTACAAGGAGATGGTCAAATCTAGACTTTTTTGTTCTGTGATTTTGACCCTTTGCTACGCAATGTGAAAGAAAACCCGTCCATAAGAGATCAACTCAGTACTTTCCACACCCCTACCTTTTACAATACTCACCAATTACATGACACCATCACATACCTTTTCCTAGTAGTCCCCACATGGCCCACTACTTGGTATTTCATTTCAACTACATACTTCACACAATCCATGTTTAAAATAATATTTTCTCATAATAGCAATTAATGCAGCAGACCCAATCCATCATAACTCTTTCACTTTATACTCATGCAAGCACACCATGCCATACGTAATAAATCATGTAACATTCCATTCTTACACGTGGTCCTATTCAACAAAGTACACACAAAAGAAACTTACACTTCCTCTTTAGTGGTCATGCATACATGAACAAATAAAACTCTGCACTTCTTCTTTCCAATAACAACCAAAACACAAAGATGATTCCCTTTTTACAGAAATTGCCTATCATTTAGTGATCACACGAAGCACAAATATATAATCCTACGCACAATCAAAGTTATACACCATACTGCATTTTTCCCATTATCAAAATAATCCAACATGAATAACCTACATAAAACCTATATATCACAACCCATATAGACTTTATAAATCTTCACCAATCCACATTACAGAAATAGTTTATGAAACAAATAAAACATGCACACACCACCTTGCAAGTATAACCAACACGTGGTACAACCCATAAATATCAAACTTTAATTACATGCATCACACTCAATCAACCATCAAAAGTTAACTCTTTTTTTTAGATTACTCTAACCAAGACAACCATGCATCATAATACATATAATCTCTAACCCATCTTTAAAACAATAAAATAACTTCTTGGTTACTCACCTTACCTGGTCTCGTATGATTTTAGTTTCCAAGATCACCAAGAAAGCTTCACAACGTCACTGATGGTCCTCCCAATTTTTATGCCTCGTTCTCGGCTCTATTTTCTCCTAAAAAAACGTCTTTTCTCACCCTTATCTTTCTAATTTTCGTTTTTTTCTCGCAGAATGACAACCCCTTTTCACTCTTCTCTTTTTTATCCTCTTGTATTCTATCTTTATCTTTTTAATATTAATAAAATTTCTCAGTTTATATCTAAAACCACTAAGATTTCCTCTCTTATTCTCTCTTAACAACTTTTTAAAATATCACCAACCACCAAATCTTTTTAAAATCTACAATATATAATAATGATTTTCTCTAATAATAATATTTCTTTTAATCTTTAAACCCACCAAGATTATATCTCCTCATTTCATTTAACTAATTTTTAAAATAACAACAACTATATCTTCTAAAAGATTTACATAATATTATTTTATTAAATACCTAGATTATTTAATTTGCATACTTTTCCTTTCTACACCCTCTCTTAATTAATTTCTACACCAATTAAATAAAGGTAAAAGACCTTTTTGCCCCAAAAATATATAAATAAATAAATAACATAACAATCATGTTCTTAAAAAAATATAAACTCAAGAACATTCATCTCCAAACAAAAATCCAAAATCTCAAAAATACATTATTTTTAAAACCCCTATTTTTCAGGATCTTACATTCACCCCTTCACAAAAGAATTTTCGTCCCCAAAAATTACAATGATCAGAAAACATACACCTCACAATAATATCACAAAAAAAATCATATGTAACCATTACCCTAACAAACTTCGAAAGTTTAATATTAAAACTCAATTCAAGTCAATTCCATTCAACTCCACTATAAATTCATCACCTAATAACACACCACAATTATCAAGTAATATTATAAATAGTCTTAATAAATAAAATACTCAAATCTATAAATATTTTATTTATTGCAGGTCTTACATTCTCCCTAACTTCAAAAAAAAATTCGTCCTCGAAAATTATGTAACTACTTAATTAAGTATAGATATTTATTTGGTTCACTTTAGAATTCTTATTTCAGTCTTAACTTAAATTTCAACCTTCGGAATAAAGAAACAAAAATCATCTCTAATATCAAGTCATGATTGTGCACCCTGAATACTCTTATCAAGATATTTTTTGTTCTTATTACTTCCAGTTGATCATAACACCACAAGCCACGAAAAAAAAATTAAAATAAAATTAAAGTCTAAAAGAAATTCTTTCAACCAACCAAAAAAAAAAAGAATATACTTTCATTAAGGACTTCAAGTTAAAATTGGAAACCATCATCCTACACGTAAATTTTTTTGACAAGAATTTTCAAAAACTCATCATCATACTTTTTGTAAAATGTATCTTACTTTAGAGTTATAACTTGACTCAAAAGTTCCCAATTTACACTTAAAAACAACAGATATCACTCACTTCAGCAGCCATTCATAATGGAACTTCATAACCAGAATAATACACATACTATTTGCACCGCAGAACAATACTCACTATGCACGCATACCAAAAAAATAAATAAACAAAATTGAAGACAAGCAAAGTTAACTTCCCATACTAACATAGTAACACATACTTTAAAAAAAATTCATGCAATGAATATACATTCACTATTCAAATAAAACAATCCAAAGTTTTAACTAATTAGATACTTAAAACAGCCCCTTATATTTTCTTTTACATAATAACACATACTCACCTACTAGATAATAAATCACTAATGTGACTAACGTAAACCAATTCTATACCATGCACTAAGCTAAGCCAATTTACAAAATTCAATTTCAAATCAACAACGGTCTATACAAACTTAAAACACCAAATAGAATTCAAGTCAAGTAACATGGCAACACATTTTACCACTAAGCATGTATATCATATGAGATACCATAATAACCATTCATTAATCCAACATCATTAAGGAAACATAGAATAGACAAATTTATCAAAACAGTTAAACAAATCAAATACAACTTAGCTCATTCTTCCTAGTCTACACCAATACAATCAGTCCAACAGTTTGTTACACCATAAAAGAGCATCAGCGTTGTACATTAATTATCTTTTAATGCCAAATGACGTTAGTTACAACATTACACTCATTAACCGATTCCAATTTTACCCAAGTATTATCAACCAATGGTTTAACTTCAAAACTAATGCCAAACAAATTTGAACAATCCAGAAATAATTTAATATCAAATATATGTAAATTGGAATACGTTGAACATATCCTATGCATTCTGTCAAAAATATTTATCGTGCCCAACACCAACACTCATAAATCAAACATTTAAGCTCATTGCATACTCCCTAAGTACTTATGTATTATACCACTCATCCACTCTTTTTTCTTTAAAGTATTAGGTTAGAGTACAACTTAAATCGATTGGCGCACTACTCATAATATGTAATCACAACTTTCACAAGTGTAACTCTCAATTACCGTTCAATTTTTTTTTCTTTTCATATATATATATATATATATATATATATATATATATATTAGTCTACTAAATTAGTTTCTTTAGGTCATTATTCCCAAGCACGAGTTAATCAGGCGGTAAACAATGAACTTACTAACTTCTACTCATTCTTTATAAGCATAACAACAACAATTCATAAACTTTCCATAAACTATGTACAAAACATACTATTTTGTCCCCACACTAGTGCAAAAACGCTGTTTAACGTCTAATCATAAACCGACATCTAAACCGGTGACGTTAATGGGACGTCCGACATCCTAACCACAAATGTCTATAACGACGTCAGTTAGTGCCCACGAACGACATCAATAAACGTCGGCATTGGTTTGAATGGACGTCTAAAGGCACTAATTAGACGTCGGAAAACGCATTAACCGACGTCGAAGAGCACATATAGACGTCGAACATGACAAAAACCGACGTCTAAGAGCACATATAGACGTCGGTTTTTGCATTAACCAACGTCTAATACAGTGGTTGTGTTTTAATGTAGTTTTGTTCCCGTGTTTGGATAGCCTAGTAGCACAATCTCCTTTTGCTAGTTTCCCAAAATAAAAAGCTTGCATCTTTTGAATTTCTTATGGTCCCTTCAACCCAAAACCGAACCTGGGTGGTTGCTTAGTTCCATTTTTCATCCGCAAGAGGAAAAAATCACGGTGAAACGAAAACTAGACAACGACCCAGGGTCGTTTTTGGGTTGAAACGATCAAAAGAAATTCGAAAGACGCTGCTATTTCCGGGAGGTAGCTAGCAAAGGGAGAATGTGTTACTACGTTATCCCAAGAAAGGAACAAAACTGTACTAAAACACAACACAAAGAAAGCAAATTTTGATCAGTTGAACCAGAAGATAATCGATGAAAGACTAAACAAACGGTAAGCATAAAAAAAAAACATGCACCTGGGATGTAATGTCGCAAGAGAGAAAAAGAGAGGAGGAAGACGATAAAGATATCAGAAACAACAATAGAATGCCGCAACAAAAAGAAGGTGTGCCGAAAGGGAGAAAAAGAAGAGTGCCGCGAGAGAAAAAGGAGAAGAGGAAAAGGAAGATATCAGAAACTAAATGCCGCGAAGAGTTTGCGGTCTATTTAAAATGAAATTGGGCGTCAGTTTCTCCAGATAGCCGACGTCTATATATAGACGTCAGTCCTGTTACTAATTCGACGTCCAAGTTAACTTTTCAACTGACCTTTTGAATCCCACTAGACGTCGGTAACAATGGGAACCGACGTCTAGGAAGCTGAAACGATTGACATTTGATTTTCTGTCAGGGATGTTGACGATAGTTGTGATGGAGCGCCGACATCTATAATGATGCACATCATTACTTACAGGCACATAGACGTCGGTGCCCCTTCTAGCCAACGTCTATGGCCCTCGAATTTGGTGAATCTAATTAATTACAGACACGTAGACGTCGCGTGCACAGATCCCCGACGTCTAAATTGAAGATTTTTTATCTTCCCGCCTTCCATATTCAGGCCGTAGACGTCGCCTATTGACTAAGCGACATCTAAGCGCCTGGGAATTAGGTGAAAGCATTAATTGCAGCCCTATAGACGTCGGCCCCCCATGAACACCGACGTCACGGGACTGTCTTCTGACCTACCTCAGGCCATTAGACGTTTGTTTGCAGCAGTTGGGACGTCTACAATATCATAGACGTCGCATTGTCTGGAAACCGATGTCTATGTTACCAAGCTATTTACAATAATGCCACCGTCCACTCATATACGTCGGATTATCAACAAACTGACATCTATTGGGTGACGTTAAACAGCGTTTTTGCACTAGTGCCATAAGTCAAAATAAAATTATAAAATTCTAAGAGTTTACTGGTATAGTTTCGAAAATGTAAAAGAACCCCAGGCGCTTTTCCTATCGTGGTCAATCAATGCAACAATTTCAAAATCAATAGCGAACCAAAAACAAACATGTACACAACAACCAATTAAACTAAAAAACAGTTTGCACCATAAAAAAAAACAACCAAACATTATCCCTTAAACCATTCAAAACAGATTGCAATACTCACCCAACAACCATATTTATTCTAGAAACTAAGTTAAACAATTTATCATTCCAAAATATCTCAAAACAACCTTTAAATCACTGCACCAAAGACCATTTTTTTTTCAAAAAACACCATAACTCAAAAATAACAAGATTATTAAGGCATCAATTCATTCCAATTTACACGTCAAAATGCACTATATTTTCCAGAACTAAAACCAATACATCAAACAAATTTCTAACCCTTTAATCTCATTACACCAAAACAATTTTTCTGAATTGAAAACATTGCACTAAACTGAGTCTAATCATCAATTATTAATGAACAAAAAAAAAACAATTTTCCGAGAAAAGAAAAGTAATTGCACCAAAGATTTTATTTTTCAGTATCAAATTTCTTTTTAGATGCACCAGTTTCCAAAATTAAGTGTCAATGACCTATTCAATATATGCACCGCATGAGAAAAAAACATTTTTCAAAAGAAAAAAAAACACTGTACTAAAAACATTTTCTACACTAAAATCAATGCACTAAAAATTGGTTTCAATGCCAACTTCTAGAGCTGTCAAAATGGGTAACTCGGCTCGACCCGGTCCGGCCCACCACGGGTTGGTCACTTAGTGAGCCAACTCAACCCGACTCATATATTAGCGAGCCAGAAAAATCTAAACCCGGCTCGACCCACCATGGGTTGGTGGGTAAACGGGTTGGCTCACTAACCTATTTAATTACAATTTTTTTAAATAAAAAAATTACAAACTTTCTATATTCAAATTTAAACAAATTTCACTCTCAAAAATGATATTAAACTGAAGACAATTCAAAATAATAATAAAAAGTACAATATAATCCAAATGTCATCCAAAAACAAACACAAAAAACATACAAATAAGTTTCTTATATACCATAAGTTTCATAAATAAAATAATAAATTCAAAAAATAAAATTAGGTTGGTGGGTTGGCGGGCCAACCCGGCCCACCACGGGTTCGACCCACATGAGCCGAATTTAAATAAGTCGGTTTGAAATCTGACCCGCATAAAAAAAAATCAATTTTTTTGAAACCCAACCCGACTCAAACCCGTGATGGGCCATTGACTCGCGGGTTGTGACCCATTTTAACGGTTCTACCAACTTCCTTTTGAAACATGCATCAGCTTTAATAAATATTACCATTTATTTCAGCAAATCAAACAAAATAAACACGCAGTGTTGGGTGTATCACAAAGAACTAAGAAATCAGGTTTGGAGAAAATGAGCCACATAAAATTGATGGATTTTACTGATTATGGCATTTAAATAATGGTGTCAAATAAATTTACCTATTATTTGAATCGTGGGATGTTATTAAAAAGGTAAAGCCGAGGGATTGGATGAATTAAATCCATACTTAAATTGCCATAAAAAAATATTTTCTTTATCCTAATCCTTCTAAACCCATTAACTCAGGCTAACTGAAATTATAT
>NC_028352.1:16298226-16337001 GCF_000741045.1 Vigna radiata var. radiata | reverse complement strand
AAAAAAAAAAAACTACTGCAGTTTTTTAAACTCAAAATTAAATTTTGTATTTATAATATTTATTATCAAATAATATAATATTTCTTACTTTATAATTTATTTGTAAAAAAATCTAATTTATAACTTATTTGGTTACTAACGTGGTAACAATAAAAAGATATTGTTTTGCTTATCAAAACCAACCTGCACCTATACTTTTTTTTTTCTTCACACACACTAGTGGAAAAACGTTGTTTAACGTCATTCATAAGACGTCGGTTTAGTGAAAAACCGACGTCTATTACTGCACGGTGGCATTATCGTAAATATAATAGTAAACTAGACGTCAGTTTCGATGTTAGGCGACGTCTATGACATCATAGACGTCTCACCTGCCGCAAACCAACATCCAAGACCTGAGGTATGTGATAAGACAGTAAATTTGACGTCGGCTAGAAAAAGGGCACCGACGTTCAAGTCACTGAAAGAAATTAAACGTTAGCTTTAGACGTCGGATCCCCTGAAAACTCGACGTCGACTGGGCTACAATTAATGTTGTTCACCTAATTCTCAGGCGCTTAGACACCACATAGTCAAACGTCGACGTCTAAGGCCTGTCTGGAAGGCGGGAAGACAAAAATTCTTCAATTAAGACGTCGGTTCTGAACGTAAGCGACGTCTAAGTTCCTGTAATTGATTATTTTCACCAAATTCGAGGGGTTTAGACGTCGGCTAGGAGGGGCACCGACGTGAACTACCCCTGACAGGAAATCAAACGTCAATCTTTTTAGCTTCTTGACGTAGAATAGACGTCTGATCCCCTGAAGCACCGACGTCTATAGACGTCAGTTTCTGGAGCAACCGACGCCCCATTTCATTTTAAATAGACCGCGGACTCTTTTCGCCATTCAGTTTCTGATTGCGTCTTCATCTGTTCTCCTTTTTCTCTGCTTCTACTCTTCTTTTACTCGCTTGCGCACCTCTACTTTTTATCTCTTGCGACATTGCATTGTCGTTTCTCATAACGTCATTGTCTTCGTCCTCTCCTTTTTCTCTCTTGCATCCCAGGTGCGTGGTTTTTTTTTTATGCTTACCGTTTAAACTTTCTTTAGTTTTTTATCGATTATGTTGTCGTTTAACTGATTGAAATTTGCTTTCTTTGTGTTGTGTTTTAGTGCAGTTTTGATCCTCTCTTTGGGTAACATAGTGCAACATTCTCCCTTTGCTAGTTTCCTCACAAGAAGAGTGGCGATCTTTTGGGTTTTCTAATTCTTCCAACCCAAAATGGAACTTGGGTCCTTGTCTACTTCTCGACACCGTAATTTTTTTTTGTTGTGGTTGAATAATGGGAAGTAGCCATGGACCAAGGTTCAGTTTTGGGTTGAAAGAACTAGAAGATTCAAAAGACGCAAGCTTTTTTTGTGGGGAAACTAGCGAGAGGAGAGTGTTACACAATGCTACCGAAAGCCTAGATCAAAACTACACTAAAACACAAATTTATTGTTAGACGTCGGTTAAAGCCATGTCCGACGTCTATAACAACGTAGACATCGGTTAGTGTCATTTAAAACCTCTTTATATATTCATGTTGACGTCGGTTTAATGATAGGTGGACGTCTATTTAGAGTAATTAGACGTCGGTGTGAGTATAAGCAGATGTCTATATAGACATCGGTGGATATCGTTAACCGACGTTTATATGGACGTCAGTTATGAGGAATTTCGACATCCTATAGACGTCACCCGTATAGACGTCGGATGTGAAAGTGATGTTAAAAGTCCAAATTAACCGATGTTAAATAGCGTTTTTACACTAGTGACACTTATCTCTGAATTGATTGGCAAAAATAATTAAAAGGAGATATGACTTAAGAAATGTAGCAAAACCACATGACCCTATCGAAAGAGAGCATGGGATAATCACTTACAAGCAATTAACTAGAATGAATGGCATAAAAATAATTGCACTGTATATTCAATTCATGGCATATTACATGAAATGAAAGCCGCCAAGTCTATATCATAAAAGTAATTTTTTTTTAACCAAGAAAACAATGTGAAATTATTGATAATGATGAAGTAGAAAACTGATGCATTAATGGTATATCACAATGGTTTCATGCACCCCATATATATTATAATAAAATGCATGCCATATATCTCTATAACATGCATCATGGCCGATCAATAAAAAAAAATAGCATAATAAACAAACTGCACCGTATATGGCCTATAATTCAATGCAAACCAGAAATTAAAGACTAAAAACTTCACCACTTATATATATAAAGAATTACACCGCAAAAAAAATAATGCTTATTAACATTAGTAAACTTGTACCCCATATATTCCCCAAGTTCACTCACAACAAGATTAACACAATCTAATCATACCACATACCAGTATAAATACCATGAGAGTCCATAAGACCTTTCAAACAAAACTGACCAAACAACAATCCTCATAATAACCACAACAAGCTATAGATTTACATCATTCACACAATAAGATACAAATATACACAACAAAAAGTAGACGAGCTCACTCCCCAAGATCCCAAAAAATTTTCGAAAACCTGACTCTGATACCACAAATGTAACACCCTAAATTTTTGGAGATATCACGGTGCAATATTTTTCAAAACCTTTTTACGATTAAAATTGCGGTAGCTAAACATAACCATGCATATTGTTTCGGAGCCATAATGAACTCATCAAAGGCCACATGAATAGATTCCTCCACATTCATAGTTCTCTTATTGTACACACGGTATGCCTTGTTGTTCAAGGAATATCCTATGAAAATCGCTTCATCAACTTTCGAGTCGAATTTACCAAGATTTTCTTTGTCGTTATTCAATACAAAGTATTTGCTTCCAACGATTCTCAAGTGTGAAATATTTGGATTTCTTCCTCTCAGCAGTTCATATGATGTCAGCTTCAATATAAACCTAATGATTGTTCTGTTTAGTACATAACATGCAGTGCTTACTGCATCTGCCCAAAAATATTTTGGCATGTCTCCGTCATTCAGCATAGACCTTGCCAAATCTTCAAGAGCTCTGTTTTTCCTTTCTACAACTCCATTCTGCTGTGGAGTTCTAGGTGCTGAGATGTTATGCATGATTCCCATTTCAGCTAGATAATCATCGAATTCCTTATTCTGAAATTCTCCTCCATGGTCATTTCTGATAGCCTTGATCTTGAGATCTATTTCATTTTGAACAGTAGGAGCAAATCATTTGAAAACTTTAAGTGCATCATTTTTTGCTGCAATGAAATATGTCCATGCATATCTTGAATAGTCATCCACAATGAGTAACCCGTATGAATTCCCTCTAAGACTCTTTATTCTGGATGGTCCAAATAGATCCATATGAAGCAATTGTAGAGGCTTCTTGGTTGACATCTCACTCTTACTCTTGAAGGGCTATTTGGTTAACTTCCCTTTTTGGTAAGCATCACATAACCTGACAGTTTTAAATCGAATCTTGGGTAGGCCACTTACCAGTTTCTTGGAGACGAGCTTGTTAAGTTGACTCATACTGATGTGAGCAAATCTCTTATGCCATAGCCAAACATCTTCTTCTTTGGTTATCAGACACACAACAGATTCGAATGAGTTATCTGTAAAGTCGATTAAGTAGATGTTGTTCACCCTTTTTCCCACAAGTAGTAACTCATTTGTTGTCCCTTTGCTGATAAGACAGTATTTGGGTTCGAAGGTGATCTTTAATCCTTTGTCACATAGCTGATTGATGCTAAGCAAATTGTTTTTTAACCCTTCAATAAGTAAGACATTTTTAATTTCATAAGATGAAGGAGTTTCTATTTAACCTATACCGATGATTCTTCCTCTATTCTTGTCACCATATGTGACATGACCAACAGCTTTCTATGAAATATCTGAGAACATTGTAGGATCTCCAGTCATATGTCTCGAACACCCACTGTCGAGATACCATGTGGAACTTTTGAACTGTTGTTTCAAATCAGGTTTGATAGTTCTAGATTTTGCCCTCATATTCAGTTCTTCTTTATTCTTGACTTTCTTGGCATCAGCAGGATGATCTTGATTGTTTATCTTTTTCAAGAACTTTGTGAATTTTTTGTCCAAAAGGATTGACTTTTGCATTTGTGAACATGGTTCTTCAGCTCGGGTTGCCTTGTATTCTAAGTTTCCTTTTTTAAAGGTTTCAAAGAAACCATCAGTTGCAGACTTTAACTTCAAATTACCGGATGGATATGCAACATCAATTCTAAAATCATAAGATCTTTTTGAATGCGAAACAGAAGCCATCCCTAGGTTTTATAGTCAAATAAGATAAAAACAGAGTCGACTAAATTTTCAAATATCTTATGAAAATGAGCTCTGGTGCCAATTGTTGAGAAACAAATAGGCTTCGTTTTATACCAAGAGGGGGGGTGAATTGGTGTTGTTTCAAAAAACATTTTTTTCGCAATCTTTAATGAAAAGTATAAAGCTTTTTGATCTTTCCTGAAATGCAAGTAATGAAACTTTCTATGCAGCGGAAAACGTAGTTGACTGTGCAACAGATATAGTCGACTGAAATAAAGAGTGCATGGATAGAAAAAATCAAACACTGGTTTTTATACTAGTTCGGCCAACAATGCCTACATCCAGTGTCCTTCCAACCCAGGAAGCAAATGCACTGTATAAGTTGTGGATTTTCCAACAAGGAATTTATAGAAGACCTCACGTCAAAAATATAAATCTCCTCTCTAACCCAAAACCAAAATATAGCTGCAATAACCAAAACCAGACTTGCAGCAAGAATCCCCTCTTCTGCAATATGAACCCACGTCCAACAATCCTCAACGTGTAACCCCTGTATCACAACAGGTCAATTCCAGCACTCTTCACAAGATGTTAAGCCTTCAATCAACGCAGCAGTCTTCACAGGATGCCAAGCCTTCAAAGATCAATCAAGAAGCACCTTCTTTGTGAATATAATGATCACACAGTCAGCGCATAAGCCTTCTCCCTTTGAATCTCTCTCAAGATAGATCACCACCGTCTTCTTGGAGAATTCTTTGAGCTGTTAACACAGAGAATTCAATTTGAAACAAGAAATGAAAATGTTAGATCATCAAAAGTCTATGAACAAATCGTGTTCAGCCAATTTATAGTTTTCTGTCAGTCATATTATTTCTCAGTCAAATAGCCTACTAATCCAGTCGACTGAATTAATACAGTTATAACAGACAGTTAACATAGAGGCTCTCAGTCAACCAAAATCAACACACATTTAATACAGTTGACCAAGTCATCAATGCTTAACTAACTTTTAAAAAATATAGCCGTTGGAGTGTGTAAGCATAACAGAATTCCAAAACAGATCAATAATAGAGTCGAATGTACACTGGACAGAGTCGACTGACACATGTAAAAACATTTTGAAATTCTTTTCAATCCAAAACATCACAGAACATTGATTCTCAAAATCTGTACAAAGGTTTTAGAATAGTCGAATCCATTGCAGATGTATTCGACTAGACTAGAACTTTGTCACACAATTATAAGTTTGTAAAAGTGCTTGTGATTTTTCTCTTTCCAAAATGTGCAGTAAAATATTTTTGACAAAGTAGTTCACATTGCACATAATCATACAAGCATGTTCTTCAAATGAATCACACAATTAACATAGGAAATACATCACAGTACATCAAAACATGTTCAGCAGATATTACAATCAGTTCAGAATAAGAACATGTAATACAACAACACGTGTATTGTTATTAAGCATAGTATTGTCATAATCAAAAACTAGATTCATATAGAGTTTTTGTTGTTAACAATCTCAACAATTTGAACATTACGTGTCATTGTATGATTAGTCCAAAATTACTTTACAATCAATAATAATAATCATAAATACCACCATGGACCAATCACAGAATGACACGTAGATGATGTTCAAATGTACATTTGGGTTTAGGGTGTTGTCAACAAATTGTTGTCTAAGTATCATTATCCTTAATTAATAAAATTATAGGTTGTACAATCATAACCTGGTCTGACTGTCTCGACTATTTGCTTCGATTGGAGGTTGATAAGAAAGAGATGGAGATGCCACAATCTAGCTGGTTGATAAGTACTGGAAGAATCGCAAAAAATATGTTAATATTTATAAGAATCATTCTAAACCAATAACCAAAATGCAAATTCATATTATAACTTCCAAAGTGGTTACATATGTATTTGGTGCCCTACATATATGTATAAATGTTTAAGGCACTTAACAAACCCTAAAAAAAAAGTCCAATGACATTAGGTCGACCTTCAACTTATACTTATGTTAGTATGTCTCGACCTTTAGTCTGAATCACCCATCCCAACATTCATTTATAGGGTCAACCAGTCTCGACCTTTAATCAAACTTAACCTGCCTTAATCTTCGACCCAACTCATTTTGTCTTAATTTTTGGCCAAGATAGGTCTGTCTTGACCTTGAAATCAGGACGAGTCTTGTACATCGATAAAACCTGACAATTCTAGATACACATTGTCTCTTCTCGATCTTTGGCTTTTGGTTTGATGCATCTCAGTTTTTAACTTGTCTCAATCTTTTCTGCTGACTCTCAATTTTTGTAAACAATTATCAATCTTCACCTCCAGTTTATTACTCAACTTAATCGTTATTGAAATAATAACTATTATTTTTTAAAGATCAATTAAAGTCTTTTAATATAATCATACCTATCTTTTAGTTGGGATTTAAAAAAAAACATTCGTTTCACATAACTTTTAATCATATAATAATATTTATTATGATATTAATTCTTATAACTAAAACTGAATTATTATAAATTATTGTTATTATTATTGTTATTATTAATATGAAATTAAAATAATATTTTAAAGAAATAAATTTTTATTCTCTTTAAATTTCACCGACAAATTTTTCTTATATTTTATAATATGTAAATATTACAAGATAAATTTACACAAATTCATAAAATAAAAATTTAAAAAAAATATGTTTATCTTATCTTAAAATATAATGGTAACGGGAGGTTAGTTTAAATGAAAAAAAAGGATACCAAAGGGCGGGAGACTGAACAAGAAAATGTCGAATGTCAAAAATATTCGACGTATAACATGTGTTTTTTTTTTCAATTTATAGGTCAAAGCCCAGTATAATTTGACGTATCGTTTGTATTTTTAAACCAGAGAATTTGAGAAAGACATTCCGAGAATTCTATTCAAACATGGCTTCTTCATCATCATCATCAAGAAGAAAAGAGAAGGTTGCCCGGGTTACAAGAAACGCAAACCCATCTGGATGGATAAGTGATTAAGAGATCCAAGTAAAGTTTTTATACTGGAGACATTTAAAAATTGTAGTTCCTCACAAGTATCTCGACCTGCAACGGTTCAAGAAAGAAGGTTTTGTTTTTCAAGAATGGATTGCATATCAAGGGCTTACTAATTTTGTCCAGATGAAAGGAAATTGCTATCCAGATGTGGTAGAGGTTTTCCACAAAAACCTGAGGGTTGTCAATGGGGTCATTCACTCGAGGGTCAAAGGGGTTAACATTACTATTGACGATAATATTTGGTCAAATCTTGTTGGTCTGAAAGTTGAGGGTTTGGCTTCTCATATCCATGATTCTGAGTCAAACATGTGGCTAACAAAGAGAGCTATATATGTAAACTGCTTAAGATATCCAGGAAGGTACAGGGTGGATAAGCAGTACCTACATGATGGCTTAAACAAGGAGGAGAAAATTATTGCTTATGTCCTGACTTGGATACTGTTGCCTGGAAACGAGCATGGAATGTCAACAGAAGATGTATTTCTGTTGAATGCTATCAAGACTAGAATCCAAACCAACTGGGTTGCGGTTCTCAAAGACCACATGCTCACTGCAAGAGATGATTATGCACACAAATTGCCATATGGAGTATTTATAGGCAAGGTGTTGGAACTCCAAGGAGTAGATGTATCTGAAGAAGAAAGAATTGTGTGCAAAAGATCACAAGAAATTGGTGTACCAAGTCTGTCATCTATTGGGATGAAAAGGACTGAGAATGGATGGTTCTTCACTGATGAGCAATTTGTAAGAAGTCCACCTACTCGTGGTGAAGATTATGACGATGAAGATTCAATGGAATCTTCTTGATAATAATGGGGACTACTTTTCTATGTTTTTTTTTTTTTTTTAATTTTGTAATCATAGCTATGAAGCCCCCGCTGGTTTTTCCATTTCCTTCGATTTTATTTAGAAATGCAATGAAGATTTATTTTAGCAAAAAATGATCAAAAATTGATCATTGGTTAAAAGTGCAAATTTCAGTACAATGCTAACTTGAATCAATTAAAGAAGAAGTAAAAAGAAAAAATTTCATGTCTGATTTTAAAGAAAAAAGAATATAAAGTTCGCCACCCTCTTGTATTGGTGGAAGAAAATCAAACGTCGAAGACCTATCAAATACGACATTGAAGACCTTTGCAATTGAAAAGTGCGCCATAGAACGTTGAAGGTTCTGAGGCTTTGACGTTTTATTTTTATTCTCAAAATTATTTCATCATTAAACATATTGTGAACCATATTTCTTTTTCCTCCACACTTCCCTTTTAGTACGATAACTTATTTACGGTGTAGACTATAAAAAGCATTTTGTTATTAACTGAGTCCTGAATGCGGCACTTTATTTAGGGTTATGTTTAAGAACATTAATTTCACGTATCTTTTAATAATTAAATAAAATTTATTTTTGCATCGAGTGTACTCAAAGTTTGACGTCAACGGTGTAAAAAGATTCCAAATTTAAATTGTCCGTAAGTTGTCTCCTCTGTTAGAAATCAGTAGCTCTGAAATCTAAATGGAGGAGTATCACTTATGGACAATTTAAAAAAGAAATCATATATTGTTAAATGATGAAGTTGAACAACTTTTATTTTTAGAGCTTAAAATTGTTTCAGCACTAAACATATTGTGAACCATATTTCTTTTTCGTAAGCACTTTCCTTTCAATAAGATATCTTAACCATTTATGTACTATAAATAAAAACATTTTGTTAACTTGAACTGGAAAGGGCTCCTTCATACGAAATGAGAATGAATGAACCACTTCCAAGTTAAAGTTATCAAATTGCAATATGAAGAACAGAGATGCTTATAAATCTAATGAAAAGAAAATGCAAACAAAATGAAAACTATGAATCCTAATATGTTTAATATGGAAACAGGAGGCAAGGGAATACGTGAAATGCAAGCTATATTTATAGATGAACCGATGACGTACATCGTGTGATCATGCTTAGTAACCGTCACACGCCACCATCTTGTAAGAACATTGAAGCCCTGCAGAATTTGACGTTCAAACATCATTCAGAGAAAAAGTAATAGATCTCGTTTGATTCACTTACATAATGTAATTATGCTTAGTAACCACCAACATGTATGAACTTCGAATCCTAGTTGAGAACGACGTTCAAACATCATTCAGAGAAAAAGTAATAATTATAGTTTAATTCAGACATTTTTATTCCGACATAGCACAAAAACCATTTAATATTATGCATTTAATAAATTTTATTATTTCTATAATAATTATTAAATTAATAATAAAAATAAAAAAACTAAAATTAATAATAAAATAATAACAATAATATAAAATGTTATTTAATATATTATAAAATATTAAATCATATTAAAATAATATAATAAATTAGTTATTTATTAATTTTAATTTAAAAACAAAATTTAAAGAAATGTTAAACGGTTTTTCAAGTTTAACATATTTTTAAAAAAAAATATTTAAATTTTAATTAATAATTAACTTATTTTAATATTTTAATATAATATTCAAACATGTTCGTTAAAGATTCTACATTGTGAAAGACGTTCCAAGATTTCTATTCAGACATGGCTTCTTCATCATCATCATTAAGAAGAAAAGAGAAGGTTGCCCGGGTTATAAGAAACGCAAACCCATCTGGATCTATAAGTGATGAATACACCTGAGGAACGTTTTTATACTGGAGATGATTATGATATTGATCAAAAACTGATTATGATATTGATAAAAAAAGAAAAGATTTCATGTTTGATTTTAAACCCAAAAAAGAGTGCCACATTTTGATATTGGCGGAAGAAAAAAACGTCAAAGCCCTAGTGAATACAATGTTCTATTCAGCACACCGTTAATGCTCCTAATATACTTCAATTCCCTTCACGTCCCAGCCCCGCAGACTCCGACGTTTTATGGCAGGAGTAAAAAGAAAAGAGATCGATAAGTATGGTACTTTCTGATTTTGGCGGCTAATTAAGAGAAAACGTCAAATTCCCAGACAATACGATGTTGTATTTAATGCACTTGTTTTTTACTGGAAACGTCGATTTATTTTCGTCTGCGACGTGATTTTTAAATATAAGGTCAAGTGTGTCTTGTATTCGACATGGAATATGAATGTAAAAACATAACACGGTCTCACTGTTTGTTCGCACTACCATTTCTACTTGAAATTTCTTCTTCATGGACGACTGCGATAAAGAAATAAGCTTATGTTCAATCTTTTCTGTTTTTGTAAATTCATTTGGTTTCCATTTCTAACGTTTGCCAAATGTTTTTCGTTTATCTTTAGGTTGTGTTTCGTATGTGGTCAGCGAACTTCATCATATTCTCCAACGACACCATTTCAAGTATGTTTTTTTTTTCATCTTTAATATCTCATACGTATGATGTGTGTGCTCGTGTTTGTGTTGTGTTTTTCAATTCTGGACGTATGGTATATGTATAATTGTTTATTTTTTCCTTTAACGTATGATATTTGTGTTTGTTCCTTGTCAGCAAACTTCGTCATCTTCTTCAGTATCACCATTTTGTTGTCTATTCTAACTATAATTTACTAACTCTGTAAACAGGTATGACGAGCTTTGGATCAGGTCAGACGGGAGGAGGTGGTAGATCTATGACTTGGATGCCTGGTGTCACATCCCGTCGGGTTAATGATAAATCAAAGCCGGTGGAGTTTGATCCTAAAACATTTGTGGCTATAGGGGAACATGTAACAGAGTTACTTGAGCACGCTGGCAAGATTTCATGTCCCTATTCTTGCTACCCATTGGGGTGATGTTTTAGAGGTTGACAAAAATCTACTATGGGAGGATGTTTAGGTATGTTTAAGCTGTTTTACTTCCATCTTTGACTTATTTTCGTTGAACATGCTTCAACATTATTTTTCTTTTTAAAAAGGAAAATTGGGTTATTCCTGATGATGAGAGGATAAGGAAGAAGATTTTATCCCAAATTGCAACCCGGTGGAGGGACTTCAAGATGACAATGACACGTAAATTCGTCTTTGGCTCTAAACAGAACAAAACTCCCTGTACAAGGTATAAAATATTTGATGAGGCGTGAGTGCAGTTTAAAGAATCTAGAATTACTCCTGAATGGTAGGTATGTTTTATAATATTTTTCTCTAGTCGCACAAGACAGGATGTTAATTTCTGAATTATATATGCTTAATAATTTTCATTTTTTCATGGGTGAAAAGGATAGTCGCCCAGGACAGATAGAGGCTTAATGATACACCACACGTACTTTCTCGTGGTGGTTATGCGTTATTAGAGAAAAAGATAAGAAAACGTCGAGTTGAGGAGTTAGGTCTTGAGTCACCTGATCTAGCACCTCCACCAACTAGACATGATTATGGAAGGCTGCACGGACAAAGTCCAAAGGCTAGTTTACATCCTAGTCTGCTCAGGAGATATGCCATAGAATTGTAAGTGTACCATAGTTCATAAAAAATTATGTAAATTTGTCTATTATGATATGCAGGATGAGTTGGTTGAGCAAGAGACTGAAGGCACATTTGTGCCAGAAGTTAGGAAGGACATCCTGGTAGCAGCCACAGGTAGGTCAGACCGTCCAGGTCGTGTGCGTGCCGTTGGAGGAGCTACTGGATTGAGGGACTACTTTGGCCCTAAACCAAGAAGCACACATGTCGTGACTCCAGAATTGGTTATTAGCATCACGGAACAGGTGCAAGTCCAAGTACGAGAGCAAATGGAAGAATGCTTAAGAACACTCAAACAAGAACTTGCGATGATCAGACTACAACAACAGCAACAGTCACAGTAGGAGGACGCCCCTACAGATGATCCTACCGCACCTCCTGCGAGCACCAAAGACTCATGCTCTAATGTAAATCGTACAGATATCAATGTTCAGTATGAGTTTTTGGTTGATGAGGATCCTTCGCACGCAGTGCCCATTGGAGTACAGCTTATAGGAGGCCACACCATTCATGGTGCTCCTTTATTGCCCACTAACGTGTGGGTAAGGATTGATGATGTTAGAGACCCCCAGGCTCGAGTGCCAATGCCGACAGATGAAATCCAATTCGTGAGGGAGGCCTTAGGCACATTTATAGTTTGGCATAAGGCCTTGATCGTTCCATATTTTGGCCCACTAGCGGTATTGTATTCTTATTTTTATTATCTTAAATCATCAACTTATAATTAAATGATTCCTAACTTCTGCAAATGTGACTTGTAGGTCTACCGACCAGAGAAGCAAGCAATGGCTCAACCTGAGGCTCGTGTGCAAGCAGTAGACGATTATCCTCTATCCATATTGATGTCAAGATTACCTCAGTTGAAAAAACAATCGGTAGCGGTGCCGTGGGAGTTAAAAACTTTTGGCGTCGAGTTCCATATTCCATTGTATATTGAATTCAGTGATGCATTTGAGCTGATTGGTGGAGATAGAATGTTGAACATTTCATGCATACAACTGTGGTGCATGTAAGTTTTTTATTTGTTATTTTCCAATTTGTATATTATTAGTATTATTACATTTTAATAAATATACTTAACTTTATTCTTATAGGTACATGGACATTGTCGTAGTGGAATCAAGTCGGGGGTCAATTTATGGCTTTCTTAAACCTCAGACCACCCAACCATCTAGAAACACATTAGATTCCAGAGAATCATATATGCAAACATGGATGACCAAGTCTAAGAGAGAGATATATATGGCGCCATACATTGATGCGTATGTTTTCCCAATATTGTTAACTTTTATAAAATTTTAATCAATAAACTCACTGGTTATTGGTAAATGATAAGGGTCATTGGCAACTCATGGTGATCATTCCAAAAAAAGCACAAGTTGTATGGTTTTGTTCCCTTCATAGGAAGATGAAACCGAAGTTGAGGACCTTGATACAAACGTAAGTATTACATTCATTCTTATCATTGCATTATGATATTAATATATTAACTTATGTTTCTAATGTTTCAAATGTTTCAAATTTGTTTAGAGTTCTGACTAGGACCAGAGGACAACAAATTGATATTATATATCCTAAGGTTGAAATTCGTTGATCTTTAACCTTTAATTTTCGTAGTCAATTTTAAATCGTTACATTAAACTAAGTTCTTTCACATGTTTAGTGTAATACGCAAAATGATTCTTGGGCATGTGCCTACTACATCATGCCATGGATCAAGGCAATCATCCGAGCAGAAATCAGATGAAATTGGACTGAGGTAGAAATTTACATTAGCAATGATAAACTGACATGGATGTTGATTGTGATGAACAAGATTCACATTCCCCCGATAGATCATGCGCGAGTTAAAATGCAAGAGAAATAATTTTTGACACCTCACTATTCATTTGACAATTCACTTCTAAAGTAATACGATCATTAGAAAGTAATTTTTATTTGTAAAGAGAAAGAGAGAATATGTATATATATTATACAATAACTGATTTTATTCTATTGAAATTCTTTAATATTGATACTTGGTCGGGTAAATTTTCATCTATTATTCAAATTATCTGAAAACCTCACTAGTGAAAAAATGTTGTTTAACGTCACCCATCAGACGTCGGTTAGAGGGTAGCCCGACATAAATTAATGGACGGTGGCATTATCGTAAATAAGTTGCTAAACACAACGTCGGTTTTTAGGGCAAACGACGTCTATGATATAGTAGACATCTGCTCTGCCCTAAACCGACGTCCAAGGGCCTGAGGTAGGCGAGAAGACAGTTTTTTCTGCCCTATTGACGTCGGTTGTGATGAGGTGCTGACGTCTACCTGACTGCAAGTAATGCTCTTCACCTGATTCTCAGGAGCTTAGACGTCACGTAGTAAAACACCAACGTCTATGGCTTGTCCATAAGGCGACAAGACATCAATTTCTGCAAAATAGATGTTGGCTTTCTGGGTGAGCGACGTCTATGTGCCTGTAATTAATGTTATTCACCAAACTCGCAGGCACTTCGACGTTCAGTAACAGGGGTTGACGTCTAAAAGGTTATAGATGTCGGCGCACCAGGACAACGGTCGTCTACTTCCCTGATAGGAAATGAAACGTCAATTCGATCAGCGCCGTAGACGTCGGCGCCCCGTGTATCCGATGTCCATTCAAAAGGCAGATTAAAAGTTATTTTGGACGTCATATTAGTGAGATAACCGATGTCTAGCTAACTATATACGTCGGTTTCTGTAGCAATCGACACCTCATTTCATGTTAAATAAACCGCAGACTCGTAGTTTCGTGAAATTGCATTCTAGTTTCTGATACATCGTCGTCTTCCTCCTCTCCTTTTTTCTCTCTTGTGGCATTGCATTCCAGTTTCTGATAACATCATCATCTTCCTCCTCTCCTTTTTCTCGCTTGCAGCATTGCATTCCAGGTGCATTTTTTTTAATTAAACCGTTTAAACTTTGTTCAGTCCGATTATATTAGTCTTTCATCGATTATTTTCTAGTTCAACTGATTAAAATTTGTTTTCCTTGTGTTGTGTTTTAGTGCACTTTTGTTCCTCTCTTGGGGTAGCGTAGTACCACATTCTGCCTTTGATAGTTGCCTCCCAGAAAAAGCGGCGTCTTTTGGATTTCTTGTGGCGTTTCGACCCAAAAACGACCCTGGGTCGTTGCCTAGTTAGCGTTTCACCGTAATTTTTCCCTCTTGCGGTTGAAAATGGAACTAAGCAAGAACCCAGGTTTGGTTTTGGGTTGAAATGTCATGAGAAATTCAAAAGACAAAAGCTTTTTTTCGGGAGAAATTAGCAAAGACAGAGTGTGCTACTAAGCTATCCAAAGATAGGAACAAAACTGCACTAACACAACGACTATGTTAGACGTCGGTTAATGCATACACCGACATCTATAGTGACCTTAGACGTCGGTTAGTGACATATTCGAAGTCTTTATGTGCTCTTAGACGTCGATTAATGCTTAGCCCAACGTCTATATAGTGCCCTTAGACGTCGAGTTAGGCCTACACCGACTTATAGTGACGTCAGACATGGCACTAACTGACGTCTGTATAGACGTCTGTTATATGGGTGTCCGACGTCCCATTGACGTCACCGGTAATGACGTCGGTTGTTTAAAAGACGTTAAAAACTCAAAATAACAGACGTGTAAAGCGCTTTCTGCACTAATACCTCCAATGATTAATTGATCATAGTTAATACCGATAAAATTATCAGGGGATGTCCTGGAACCGCTCTGTGCTTATATATTAATAGTTTCTCATTTTGTTACTCCCTAATTTTATTTATGGTGAGTTTATGGTCATATGGATGTACTCAGATATGTTTGAAATGTTAATTATAGAATGTGAATCTTCTTTTTGTTTGTTTAACTTTTTTTTTCTTTCAACTATTTCTTGAATGCTTTGCGGGAGATAAGAAAATGTTTAGAATTATATATAAACATGATATAGCTTATGAAATTTTTTTTAGAGGAAAATCACTTTGGAGATAAGTTTGACGAGTTATGGATTTGAAAATAGAAAAGATTTTAAATAACATAATGTTTTAAACATAATAAATTTAGATTTTTTTTTATAATAGGTTTCAATCTTCCTCTTCAGAATTGCATAGTTTTTCTTTTTTAGAAGTTGGTTTTCTATTTTTGAACATCAGTTTAATTTGGTTCTTTATAATTTCCGTTTTTTTAAAATAAATCTTTATGTAATCACAAATTATAAGTATCTTTTATCAAAATAAATAATAATTTATAGCATGAGTTTAAAATAAAAAAATTAAATGTAAAATAATAAATATAAAATGAGTGTAAAATTTATTCGGTATGAAATTATCAAATCCTATTAATATAATAGTTAATATAATGTGGAGCCGTGCAATATCAGACTAATAATAGAAGTGCACCTTCACTTTCTAAAGAACAGTAGAAATGAGACGAAATGAACAGTATATTATGCAGTTCTCTATCAATTTGAGGGAGTTGAAATTTCACCTGTAGCCGTGTCCACAAAAGCCACGAAGGTTTTGTTTTTATGGGACCAAACTTAAATGCTTATCTTTTAGCGTTTTTTAACATTTGGAATTGAAAATGTAAGAGTTATAAGCTTGTGAAAAAACACTGTAAAAAAAAAAAGAGAAAACAAAAACTCTTTACTCTTTGTATCATCACATTCTTAAGTATTAATTAAAATTTAGGTTTAAACCCTCGTTTGGTTCTCGTATTTGTGTGTCAATCTCAATTAGGTTATCATTTTTTTTTTGTCTCAATCGGATTCAAAAACTTGTAAAAATAAGCCAATTAAATCCTCTTTGTTAAGTTATCACTCTCTGTTTAGTAAATTAATGACACTTCAAACAAGTTTGTAACAGCAATTGGAAGGTGTCCAAACATTCACACAGTTAATAAATATGTTGCAACTCAAAATGACTTGTCCACTTGCAATTTTCAAGCCAAATTGATGGTTCAAAGGAACTAAATTGACAAAAATTGCAAAACATGGGGACCCAATGTATACACTTTTAAAAGCGGATACTAAACTGAAAATTCTCTCTTAACATGGGGACCAATTAAGGATTTAAGCCTTAAATATTTGACATGGCACCAAATGTAATTATTTTCACCCTTCTCCTTCTTCTCTTCACACGTGATAGAGGAGCTCTCTCGTTTCTCCTCTGTCAGTCCCTCTTGAGCAAGTGCGGTCACTATGAGACCGACGACTTTGGTTCCTAATCTTCCTCCAAGACCATGAATACCCTAAAACAAAGTCTTTTAGCTTTGGCATAACAAATGGTGAAGTGAAATAGGATTAAGGAGAGAAGAGATTGAGATTGACCGTATCGGTGGAGCGAACGCCGCATGTCTCAAGGAAGAATACGATGACTCAATTGAGATTAACACACAAATACAAAACCAAACGAGGGTTTAAATTTTTATTTGGACTCAAAATGAAACCGCTCGATTATCAACGAGTCATGAATTTTATTATCAGTGTGTTTGTTTATTTTTCACGTGTTTTACTGTTAATGTTTTCAATTTTCACAATTTTAATGCATTAAATTTATAATAAAACGATGATGTTCAATAAAAGAAAAGTTAACAAACTTAAAAAAATATTTCATTTAAAAAAAAATTGATATCTTATATTTTTTGTTGTAACACGTTTATTCTACCAAAAGCGTAACAAATGGATCAAAACTATAGAAAACAAAAATATTTACGGTGAGATTCGCAAAACAGAAGCAGCTTGAATATTATATTTTAAAGAATAATGATAATTAAGTGATAAAATGTGCAGTCAAGTAAAATTATTTTAAACATAAAATCAATGTAAAAAACTCATTAATTGTTAGTCATGAAAAAATTATAATGTCAACAATGTATATATTCTAAGCATTTTTTTTGGAATTTGATATATTTCAATTATATTTTTGTTTTGTTAACTTTGAGTATTATTTGTAACATTTAATGGACAGTTGAAGAAGGTATATGGCAAAGAAGAAGAAGTGAATTGAGATAATTTTCACGTGGGGGTCTGATTCTAGGGTTAGACTTGGAAGGAGAGTGAGTGTCATGGCTAAGCTACAGCCCTCCTACCTGTGGAAGGGACAAATTTAATGCTCTTCCTGTTAGCTTTCTTACCTTTTTCTTCCTCTCCTTCAACTTTCCTATTCAAACTTCCCTCACCCGGGGCCATTTTCCTCTTCGTAGCAAATAATTGCGGTGCTACTGATGCAAATTTATGCCACCCCATACCACAAACGTACACAGTTGCAGAAAATGTCACCTTTCGGACAAATAAAATTGTGTTCAACATTCGCATGGCAATCAAATCACACTACTCAATGCTTCCAAGAACGAATACATGTCACGTTCTCTGTTTCATAACTTGCTCTATATGTTTGGATCAACATTTTAATAACTTGCTTTTTGCTCTTTCATATACTTATTTAACTTCACACAATTATAACTTCAGTCATTCTAATCGTAACATAATTCACACTCAATTATCAGTTTTGTGTATTTATCCTTTCCCTTATAAAGAATTTTTAAGATTAACTTAATTTTATAAAATTAACTTAAAGATTATAAATTAGTTTTATTCTTAATTAATATAATATTTTTAATATAATTTCTTATATTAAAATGTATATACAAAAAATATAAAATTAAATATTAATGGGTAATCCAATTGGAATTTAAATCTAATTTAATTTGTAAAATTAATTTTTAAATTAAGGTTTATATTTATTTATATGTAAAGTGACTTTATGTTTAATTGATATAAAACTTTTAACATATTAAAAGTAATTGATTTTGAGTAAAAGAATATTTAGGTTCCAAAGAAAAATGCAATAAATTACGATGTTAATCTAAATGTTGGTCAGATAGAAGAATATAATATTAAATCTCTGAAATCATAGAGAAATAATTATTATGCATTTATATTATTTTTTGAAAAGAAGAAAGTTTATGCAAGTTATTAACAACGTTTTGTTATCATAAAATATCATTTCCCGTATTGTTATTACACTTGAAAATGTTAAGATATTGAGTATAAATTAAAAACACCAGATATGAAAAAGTTTGGTGATATATAAGAAATACAAGAGTTACAAACATGTTTTAAGATGTTTCAATCGAAGTGGTGTGATGTTCTTACATGGACAAGTATACATGAAATGGTTCGTCTAACTTGTTTAAAGGATTTGCTTTCGGATAATAATACTTTAAAAAACATTTTTTTTACAACATTTTAACGTTATTATGTAATTGGTCTATATTGATATTTATGATTATTATTATTATTGATTATGGACTAATTACAAGATAACACGTAAATGATGTTAAAATGTTGTTAAAAAATATTGTCAAAATATTATTATCTTTTTTTTCTAATAAAATATGGATTATGATATTTTAATAACTTTTTGACAACCGGACACGTTCATCACTCTATTAATCTATTTGAGTTTATGTTTAAAAAAAAAATTGAAAGAGACCAATCATAAGTTATCATATATGCGTTGTCAAAATATTATTAAAAAAATGTTATTAAAAGAATAGATCCAAAAACATCCTTATTTTTGTTGAAAAGAAGAAGCATATAAAGATGCAACACAGAGGACAAATTTTAGTGATGAAACGTTTGACGGAATATGCTACGTACCCACACTGATTGATGCACACACATCGTTCTGAATTTTTAGCATTCAGCAGAGTGATGGGGGCAGAGGCAGCAATGCAGAGAGCATGATGATGGATGCTGCTACGTTTTGGGCTACATATGCAGGCAAGTGAAGGGCCCTAATTGGGTGGAAGGATGAAATGATGATGATGATGAAATTAGAAAGGTATAATAAATTTGAAATGGGGTGTGTGATGTCTGCATGATTGGCGAGGCAATGAGTATAGTACTGGTTTTGAGGGAGCTTTGTTTGTGAGCATCCGTTAGGGACAGAAAAGAGGAGCAGAGTTCAGCTGCTGCTTGTGCATAAAAATGGCATGGCACGCCTTGTACCATTCCCAACCCTAGCTTTTGGACTTACTCACCATTATTTGGCTCTTATATGTTGCTGCTTTCTAGTCATCTTGTGCCTCCAAATCATTATGAAACAAAACGGTAAAGAATATCGTTCAAGTGCTATAGTCCAATGGCATAAAGCTTCACTTTGGAAGTTTTACCAACAAGAACGAATCATGGATATCTCTCGGTCAAAGGTAATCATTCGTGAATTTTTCTTTTTAATTAACAATGTCTTTGTTAACAAACATTTGTTAACGAGAGAGTTGAACTCAATCTTTCTTATCTTTTTTCCAACTTTACTAAATCACTCTTTTATATATATATATATATATATATATATATATATATATATATATATATATATATATATATATATATATATATATATATATATATATTAAATGCTTAAGTATTAAGAATAAATTAAGTTACCAGTCAAACATATATTATAAATATAGCTCCTTCTTAGACCTCATTCATTACTAATAAACGATCAATATTTTTATTAACTGTCAATCAATTATAACTATGTCAATCAATTATAACTATTTAAAGAGCTATCTTAATAGTTGGTTAAGAATTATTAATTGTTTGTTTGTCCAGTTCATTGACACAATAACTTTAATAGTGATCCAATTAAAGGAATGGTTCAAAGAGTACCGTTTGAATTAGATACCATACCATACTTTGTTTCTTTCTTTCTTCAAACAAAATCTAGTTTTAATTTTTTTTTTAGTTTTATTCTTTTAAATATCCCCACCTTATATTAGAGTAGTAGTTAGTAAATAAATAACACAAGATTAAATTCTATTGTCTAAACTTAATTTTAAGGTTTAATAGGTTCGTCGGTTCCTATTTTTGGGTTCGTTTCAATTAGGTCCTCCTATTTTGAAAGTACTCAATTGGGTCCCTAATTTTATAAATTTGATTCAATAATATCCTTTCCGTTAAATTCAATGAACGACATTAAAAACAAGTGGCATGCTGAAGATTTTTTTATTTCCAGGTGGCACAGTTTAAGTTTTATACGTGGTAATTAAAGTCATCAAATCCTTTTCACACGTCTCAAGATCAACATGTCCAGCAAGACCTCCAATGGCAACAATATTCCCTGTCTTGGCAGATGTCACAACTTTCAACCGTTGCCCCATCATCAAATACAACGATTTCAACTCAGCCTCCTGTGTATGCTTCTGCATCAATTCTCCTTTCAACAGATCATACAACGAAGAAAGCACAAAAACTCTCTACCCCACATACAAAACCCCACTAAAAATCCTACAAAGAGCCAGAAAAAACTCATCGGAATCACCCTCCCCTTCGTCACCATAGCCATTGCCAACCTCCCCCCTCTATCTGGGCACCATCTTAATCGGCAAAGCAAACATCTTTGACACAAAAGCCACACAAGGAACCTCATCCCCAGAGTCACACCCCTTCATTGCCTTCCTCACCATCTCCACCTCCTCCACCACACGCTCCTCCACCACATCCCCAACAACCTCCCTTTTCGGAATCAACCTTGATATCTGAAACGCCTGTGCTGCAACAGTGTCCGGCAGACACCTAACCACCATCGACAAAACCGTGTCCCACAGCGGAAGCCACCGGCTCATAAAATGCTCTCAACAATGCATTCACACTTGCGTCCGACAACGGAAACCAGCACCTTTCTTCCCTACAATCATCTTCGTCTTAGGGTTAAAATAACTAGGTCCCCACAATCATCTTCGTCGTAATCCTCTAGAGTCTCACTAGTGTTGTCGGTGGTTTCGGTGCCGACGAGTAGAGAATCGATGTCAGAGAGGTATTTTTAGGTCGATCCAGCACTGGCAGAGGACGACATGTGTCTAGATGTGGACGCCCTCCACGATGTCGACCAGGAGGAGTGCACTATCGCTAAGGCGCACCGTTGTGGAGACCTCGCTTCATAAGTCAATGTGACCAGGGAAGTCAATGAGGTTCACCGCGTAGCCGTGGTAGCGTATGAGGATGGAGGAGCTCTTCATGGTGATGGCACGCCGCTGCTCCTCGTTGAGGTAGTCCAAGAAGCGAATTTAAAATGACTTTAATTACCATGTAATAACCTTACTGTGCCACCTGGAAATTAAAGGATGTTCACCTCGTCACAAAGTTAATGTCATCCATTATTATTTAACGACAGGAACATTATTGAATCAAATTTATCAAATTAAGGACTCAATTGAACATTTTCAAAATGGGAGGACCCAATTGGAACAAAATCGCATAAATAAGAAGTTACGAACCTATTAAATCTAATTTTAATTAAGTTTACTTATTGATTCGTTGGTCAATCGTATATTATAGTAGTGGAAATTAGGATCTGTTGTCTTTTCTTGATTTATTGTCTTTTCGTGTTACTGAAAAGTAGAGAAGAATCCATTTACGTATGCTTGCAAAGGGGAGAAAAATCGATAGCTAACCGATTGCATTGTGAGAAATGTGGAGAATCATGTGTGTGAGTTAGAAGTTCGGTTCGGAAACTAATTCTTGGGGTGTTGTGTGTTTGAGTCATGTTTTATGATTAAGAGGATGAATGCAAATTTTACATTAATTTCCATGTTGAAACCAATTACGTAATCGATTATATATATATATATATATATATATATATATATATATATATATATATATATATAATATCAATAATAACAATAATTAAAAATATAATTATTATTATTATTATAAAAATAATAATAATAATAATATATTAATTTTAATTATAAGGGTGAAATTGTAATTTTATATTTAAATTTATCAAATTTTTTTATCTATCATATCAAGTGACAAAGTCTCACAAATTTCTATCTTAAATCCTTTAACTTTTATTATAAATTCTTTCAAAAAAAAAAATACACAAATCATCCACTCAAATTAAACTGTTTCAAATTTATCTATTCAAAAGAACACATTTTTAATATTTTGTAATGTTTTAGAAATCACGAGTCATGTATTGAATAATCAAGATTTTAATTTAAGATTCAAATAAAAACTTAAATACTTATAGTGAAGGATTTTTTTTTTTTTTTTTTATAATAGGATCAACCTTGTGTGATTGAAAAAATAAATAATCTTTGCAAGAAATTTGACTAAAGAATGTTTTGGGAAGTTTGTTTTCGGACTTTGATACTTCACCGTTTTGTAACACAACCAGACGCACAACCAAGCCTTGAAGAATACTTCTCTTCCAAACCTTGAACTAAGAACAAAACACAACCTCTTCCAAGGTAAGTACACTGTTTCAAATAAAGCTCCAAAGGAAAACAAAAAGTATTTCAAATCTTATACCGGGGTGCAAGTAGAAACTTGCGAATGAAAGAAGCAAAAACCTAAATCAACTGATGGGCCTAGAACAATAGTTTACGCTTCACATGTCACTCACTACTCAAACCCCCTCCCTTCCAAGTTGCACAACTAAATCAAAACATAATAAGATTATATTTTAAAAAATAAAAATTAAAATCTTATCTTTTAATTTACTCCAAATCTAGATTTGTTGATTTTTATTATCATTATACTCCTCATCTTTATATGATTTGACCCTAATTTACGTTGGAGTAAGAAAAACTCACAAGATTAAAAAATCTTTCATTAAAAAAGTTCACAAAATCAAAATATTCACAACAATTATATAGATCAAGACTAATTGTAAACTTTTTTTTAGAAAAAATAATCATTTTAAATACAAAAAATTACAACGTATTAAACTACAACATAAATTAAGTTACAACATATTAAATTATTATTATATTATAAAATTACAACATATTATATAACATGGATGAGTTGATCTTATACATAAAAGTAGAACACTAGACCTTTAGTTTGATCTTTTACAAGAAACTGCTTATTTCGGTGTATTTAATAGCAACTTATGCAAAGCCCATGGTGAGTTTATTAAAATTATAAATATTAATTATTTATTATCTAAAATTATAAATATCAATTCACTATTTAAAATTATTATATATTTTAATCTTTACTTTTATAATTTTAACTTTTAAACTAATTATGAATTAGTAACGTCGAAAACTCAAATGTTCACCGGATAAAATGATAATGTTATAGTATATAATTTCCCTTTTGAATCTAAATCTACATAATGTTGAATATTTTATAAAAATAAAATTCATAAATTAATATTTAAAGCTTTTAGTTGGAGTTAATCTTATAAAGTTAAACTAAAATTATAAATATCAATTTAGTATTTAAAATTATTATATATTTTAATCTTTACTTTTATAATTTTAACTTTTAAACTAATTATGAATTAGTAACGTCGAAAATTCAAATGTTCACCGGATAAAAATGATAATGTTATAGTATATAATTTCCCTTTTGAATCTAAATCTACATAATGTTGAATACTTTATAAAAATAAAATTCATAAATTTAATATTTAAAGCTTTTAGTTGAAGTTAATCTTATAAAGTTAAACTAATTACATTAGGTTTATTTAGTATTAGATTTCTGCATTGGAATCTCTTTTGAAATATTTGTGAATGGTATTTTGTGCACTAGACACTACATTTTTTTTTAAGAGTTTAAAGAGAATACAGGTTACAAAATGATACAATTAAGTTAAAAGAGAAGATATGAGAAATTATAGATTAAACTTTTTCTACTATCAATTTATAGATATATAATTCGATTAATGAGTTTGAAAAAATAAATAAAAATATTATAACTTTAACTTCTTTTTACTAACAAATACTGATAATTAACTTTATCAATAAAAAAGAATCTACATATTTAATTGGATTTGTATTAACGGATTATGAAATTAGGTATCTCTCGTTAATGGAATAATTAATGTTATTTGTCTAAAAGTTTTCTTTGTGATTAACTAATAATACTATATTTCACTAATAAAATTAAATATAAATAAAATTTTAAATTTATTTATAAACTATTGTTATTGTGACACTCGGATACTGACGAAGGCGGGGAGTGATCGCCGGTACAAGAGGCATGGTGCAGGGGCACGGACAAGGAGCGGCTCCTCGCAGACTTCCAGTAGAAGGGGTACATGGACGAATCGAACATACACCGGAATGAGAGGGATCTAGAGACTGTATAGATACAGTTGAAGGATAACTTAAAGAAATTGATTTGACTCCTCATATCAATGCATTTGGTTTTCGATAGTCTAACTCATAAGAACTCCATAATTAAGCGTGCTTAACCTTTTCTTGGAAAGTTGTGTGAGTGAGGACAAACTGGAAAACCTCAGTTAAAAAATTATAATATATTAAATTATCTAATAAAATATATAATTTTATATGTACATATAAAAAATATTATTTCTAAAAATTAATTAAAATTTATAGTAATGTTAAATCTTAGTTCTAACTTATTTGAGAAGCTTTTAGAAGTTGAAGCTTATTTTTTAGCCTCACTTAAAAAATTTCTTAAAAAATATCTTTTTCAAAACAACTAACCTATAGGCCACCATTAGTCAAATTGAGAACTTTATTTAGGGTTAAATATGTTTTTAGTCCTATATTTTGGGGTGATTTTGGTTTTAGTCCCTCTTTCAAACTAAAGTACAATTTAGTCCTTCAACTTTAGAAAATTCTGGTTTTAGTCCTTTTTTATCAAATTTGTTTAATTTTATTTGTTGTTTTAAACGTGTTTCTCAGTTAACATAAGAAAAATGTGTCAAACCGTGTAAACAGTCCAAATGCTATAATGAAACGTGCTTGAAACAACAAATAAAGTTAAAAAAATTTGGTAAAAAGGACTAAAACCAGAGTATTCAAAGTTGAAGGACTAAATTGTACCTTAATTTGAAAGAAGGACTAAAATCAAAATCGTCCCAAAGTACAGGACTAAAAACATATTTAACCCATTTATTTATTATTAAAAGTAAATCAAATATTTTTCGGCGCAGTTTATACTTGCTTTACACGTAGAACGTCATTTGCCACCGGTTCTCCTGTTTTTCCTTTTCTTTTTCTTTCTTATTTATAGTTTCTGCTTCAGACTCACTGCCACTGACGCCATGGGCGATCTATCTCAACTTCTCGAAGCAGCTTCTGATTTTAGTCACTACCCAGGTTGCTAATTTACCTGTTATTCACTTCTCTTTTCTTTGTTTACCAGTATTTTCACTTTGTGAATAACATTGATTCGATTCAGGGGCGCAAAGCGATGATTCCGCTAGGGACTTTCTCAATCGCTTCCCTCTTACAGTCATTATCAAGTTTGCTTCTTTTTCTCACTTATGCTGTACCCTTTTCATCTTTCTATGTTTTGCTGCCTATAGGAGTTTTTACTTGGTTTAAAATGGGGGTGTTTGTGAGTCTGTGCATAGGATTGTTCTTCAAAAAAAGGAAAAACTAAGTGTTGCTGTCTCAACAAAATGGAAATTTATCTATGGTCTTTATGATGAATTTTTCTGGGGATTTAGGTTTGACATTATTAAGACTTGTGTGCATTCAGAATTTTCATCTTGACTTTGATTGAAAGCATTTTAATTAAAAATATACAACTCATGGTTCTCTTTGGTACATTATCATGATTTGATAGACGAAGTGCTTTCACCTATTTACAAAACATAAAAACGATTTAGTGTTTGAATCTTGATCAGTGGAGAACTTATTTGCATGCATGATTATGTCTGTTCTCTATGACTTTGTGTTGTAGGTTTTTTTTATTTTTTTATTTTTTTTAAATTCTCTTCTTCGTCATGACATAAAGTTGGGGTCGTGTTTACTGTTAATTCGATGACATATGACATAATACCTCGTTCTGGAGAAATTTTCTCATGATTTTCTCCTTTAATTTTGCAGTGCACTACAGACTAACTTTGACGTGCCTGACATAGAAAATACTCTTGTCGCATGCGTTGAAAAACTATTCAATACGACGTTGGGAGCTTCTTTGATCCTGCAGTATATGGTTGGCAATATGCACTCTTAGCTCATTCTTTCTATTTTTGATTTCTAAATTGTTAGTGGAATATGGTTTGCAAATTGCCAAAGTAAACTATATATATATTTTTTTAAAGTGTATTATATGTTTTGCCAAAATATTATCTATTTATAGTTTTAGTTAGATTATTGTTTTTGAGAAAATTAATTCGCAAGAGTGAACTACAATAATTGACTTAAGTTTTTTTGTTTCTGTTTCTTATGCACTGAATAACTGATTGAACTAGAGTTTCTTTCTCTGTAAATTGATCATCATTGACCATTATGATATCTGTGGGGAATTGAATGTTTGTTCCAAGTCTTCCATTACGATTTAAAATATTGGATATATTAGTTCTATTTTTAATTTATATAATCATTTTCTATCTTCATATAATGTTTCAGTGTTATTGGAATAAGACATTTGAATCATTAGCAAACAATTTTCATTCTGCATACATAAGGTTCTGTATTATTCTCCTATTTAACTGTGTTATCATTGTAATGGTTATTCTTATTGTTTTGCTATTATGATTTTGGTTCAGCCTTTTCTTCAAGTTGGTCTGCAGGCAGAATCTCAAGCAGTCAGATCCTTATCTTGCAAAACGGTATGTGGATATGCTTTATATATGCCAAGTTTGTTTAAATACTTCTCTTGCATTGACAATGAGGATTCATCACCCTCAACCCCACCAATAAAGATAAATAATTTATGTTTAATGGAATGTACTTTACTATTTCTGTACATAGATCTTTGCAAATTCTATTCGGTCAGTCCTCAAATATAATATATGTGGGCTACCAATGGCCCTTTTCTTGAGTATGTGTACACATGTGTAGAAATATAGAATCAACCTTGAACCTTTACCTTATAGATTAAGCTGCTAAGATAGTTAATATTGGACATGATGAGCCTTTAGAAGTAATATCTTTGAGTTCGAAATAAAATTTACTTTCAGCATGAGGTAGAGTGGATTTGAGGCATTATCCATACTTCAAGCCCGAAGGGCCTTGAACCGGGCTACCATACCAGATAAATTTCCTATCCCTGCGATAGAAGAGCTCTTGGATGAATTGAAAGGAGCTAGGTATTTTTCAAAGATAGATTTGAAGGCAGATATTCATAAAACTGCCTTTAGGACTCACCAAGGCCACTATGAGTTCTTGGTGATGCCTTTTGGCCTCACTAACGAGCCAACAACCTTCGAAAGTGCCATGAACAACTTATTGCAGCAGTATCTAAGGAGATTTGTGCTGATTTTCTTTGATGACATATTGGTGTACAACCCAACTTGGGAGGATCACTTGGAACATGTGAAAATTGGTGTTACAGGTGCTCGAGCAGAATAACTGGGTGGCTAACAAGAAAAAATGTGAATTTGGGAGGGCCCAGATCAAATACCTGGGACATCAGATTTCAGAGAAGGGAGTTGAGATGGATCAGGAAAAGATCAGGGCAGTGTTAGAGTGGGAAGAGCCTAGAACTTTGAAGGCTTTGAGGGGAGTTTTAGGCCTAACAGGATACTATAGGCGTTTTGTGAAGGATTATGGCAAAATTGCAAAATCCCTAACATAATTGTTGAAGAAGGGGCAATTTGCTTGGACTGAGCATGCCAAGGCTGCCATGGCAAGGTTGAAGGAGGCTGTTACATCTGCACCCGTGTTGATATTACCAGACTTTAGTCAGACTTTTCACATAGAATGTGATGCCTCAGGAGGAGGAGTAGGGGCAGTGCTGACCCAGGGGAAAAGACCCATTGTCTTATTCAGTAAGGCCTTATTAGAGGGGTCTTTAAACAAGTCTATATATGAGGAGTTGATGGCCTTAGTCATGGCTATCCAACATTAGAGACCATATCTCCTGGGGCAGAAGTTCATTGTGCACACGAATCAGAGAAGTCTTAAATACTTGCTAGAGCAGAGAATAACAACTCAAAATCAACAATTGGATGGCAAAAATTTTGGGCTATGACTTTGAGATTCTGTACAAAACTAAGTCTACTAACAGGGTGGCAGATGCCCTGTCACACAAAGGAGAAGGTGGTGGAGAGGAGGAGAAGGAGTCACGAGTAGTTGCCAGACCCTATTGGAAAAATTTCCAAGAGGTGTTAAGGGAGGTTGAGGAGGATGAGGTGCTGATGAAGGTGATAAAAGATATCTAGAAGGACCCCAACTCATTCAGATTTCACCTTGGAACAGGACAGGCTGCATTACAAGGGAAGACTGGTGCTCTCAGCTCAATCTGTTTGGACACCCAAGCTTTTGGTTGAGTTTCACAGTATAGGAGGCCACTCAGGAGTTTATAGGACTTATAGAAAAGTAGCCCAATCTTTGTATTGGATAGTGATGAAAAAGTCAGCCACTGACTTTGTTGCGGGATGCTTAGTGTGCCAATAGCACAAATATTTGGCAGCTTCCCTTCAAGGGCTGTTACAACCTTTGCCCATACCTCACGCTGTTTGGGAAGAAGTGAGTATGGATTTTATAGTAAAGCTGCCAAAATCCCAAGGATATGATGTAGTGCTAGTAGTGGTTTATCAAACTCTCGAGTTAACTCGTAAACTTGTACGAGTTTACGTTCCCAGGCATGGTTTCCAAGTTAACTCGGAAGTAAACTCGTTTTTAGCGTAAACTCAATAGAATCGACTGTGAAATCGGTAGGATTGTGTAGAATTGCGAGTTTGAAACGATTCTGCGAGCTTGAAAGTTATATATTTAATAAAATGCATCAAAATTAATGACAATAATCCAAGTATTTATGTTTTACAATATTTATTTTTATTAATAATATAATTATAAATTTTATTTATTTAAAGTTATATAATTTTGTAGACTTATTTGAATTAAGATATTATTTATATATTTTTTTTCATCTAAAGTAAACTCTTACGAGTTTACGAGTTGAGTTTATAAGTCGAGTTTACTTGACTCTCACGAGTTTACGTAAACTCTTGAATTTGATAACTTTGAATGGTTGACCGCTAAGCAAATATGGTCATTTTCTACCACTCAAACATCCTTATTTAGCTTGGAGTGGCGAAGGTTTTTGTCAAGGAGATAGCACGTTTACATGGGATCCCAGTTTCAATTGTCAGTGACAGGGATCCCTTGTTCTTGAGCATTTTCTAGAAGGAGCTATTCAAGATGTAGGGGACTTAACTCAGGATGAGTACAACTTATCATCCTGATGGCCAAACTGAGGTGTTGAACATGATTGTGGAAGGTTACTTGAGGTGTTTCTACTCTGAGCAGCCAAAGAGTTGGAGTACAGTGCTGCCTTGGGCTGAGTATTGGTATAATACCATTTATCAAGGTGCAATCAGGTGCACACCCTTTGAGATAGTGTATGGCAGGGCTCCTCCCTCCTTGAGTAGATTCGTACCAGGGGAAACCCCTTGAGAAGCAGTTGACCAGGAATTGCAAATGAGGGATGAAGCTCTTAAACAGTTGAGGTTTCATTTGACCTGATCCCAGGATTTGATGGCCCAACATGCGAATAAAAGGAGGAGACCAGCAAATATTAAGGTTGAGGATTGGGTCTACTTAAAGATCAGACCCATAAACAGTCTTCCATGCCATCCAGACTTCATCTGAAGTTATCAGCTTGATATTTCGGGCCTTTCCAAGTTGTGCAGCAGGTGGGAGAAGTGGCTTATAAGCTCATATTACCGGAAACAGCTAGGATACACCCAATTTCCATGTATCCCAACTTAAAAAGGCAGTGGGTGCGAAGAAGGTAGAAAAGGAACTGCCACCGGAGTTGCAAGTAGAAGGACCTACTTTCTGGCTAGTTAGAATTTTGGAGAGAAGGCAAATACAACAAGGAGAGGAGATGGTCCAGTAGATATTGGTGGAATGACAAGAAGGAGGAAGAGAGGGAGCTACTTGGGAGGACAAGTTGACTAAAAAGGATCAATATCCAAATTTCAACCTTGAGGACAACGTTGATGATGAGGCGGTGGGTAATGTTACGGAATGAAGAGTGTATAAGAGAAGAAGGAAGAATTATAGAGGACTTTTGACAGTTAGTTGTTTTGACAGGAACTTTTAGTCCTATGGGGGAGGTTAGGCTCCTATTGATTGTTTATACATTGTATCTTACCAGTTTTGAATACAAGAAACCCATTCTTTTGTTATCTGTGTGAGAATTGAGTGAGTGAGTGGCTGTCTAGTTTGGTTTCTGACCCAGAAACCTAACACAATCGGTGTTTGTTTGCTTTGTCTTACTTGGTTCCTATTTGGGAGAGTCTATCCTTGAAAATTGTAACCTTTTTTTCTTACATATTAATCATTTACTTATTGTAAGGTTGGTTTCTCTTACTATCATGTCTGTGTATCGGGAAGAGTATGTCCTCTTACCAATCGTTTTTGTCCTAATCCAGTGTAGTGCTTCTCCTTATTAAAGAATGCTGGCCATATGGCTGTGCATTGACAGTTAAGATTTAATGAAGCGTTCCCTCCAAGTTGTATATGTTGATAATTGAAATTCTTTGATAGTTACCGGTGAATACTTTTTATAGGAGAGAAACAAATGTTTTCTTGATATGCTTGATTGATAATTTTAACCAGCAGAACGGATTTATTTATATACAAGAGAATTACAAAGATAATCAATGCAAAATCAATTTACAAGAGAATAACTAAGATGCCGCTACTTCTTATTATGCATTGAACCTAGTTATATCAAGTGCCCAAAAAACTTGGAAAAAATAAAAGTCAAAGAAGTTCTTATCTCCTAAAATGTTCCTATTTCCTACAAATTTACATTTAGAAATCATTTTGGCTTGATATTTTTACATATGCAAATTACTATTTATTAGGGAGGGTAACCATTGTGAGGATAAATTAGCTTCTTTGTGTTTAAAAAATAAGATTCACTATAAATGGTATGATACTATGCCATCAAAGATTGTTCTTGATTTCTTTCATAATAGGTTTCAACTTCCAATATAGAGTTGTTTAGTTTTTTAGTAAGGAAGTTTACATTGTATTTTTGTACATGGGTTTGGTTTGGCCCCATGTTTTTTTTTGGTAAACTTTTCATGTGATAGCTAATTATTGGTGCGTGTTGGGATGTTAGTATAGCTGAGATGTTATGTTAGGACCTGGAAAGTTTATGAGAGAAGGAAGAAGTTAGTGAAATAATGTCTTAACAGTTAGGAGAAGGCGAGAAGGGGAAATATAAAAGGGGAAACATTTGTACTTCAGTTAGTTAGACAATTACTTTCTTTGTACCAAACTGGTCCTAGACCTTGTGAGGGAGGTTAAGCTCTCTGATTCTTCATTGTATTCTTGGTTCATTGATGTGAATACAATTTGATTCATTCATTTCATAGTGTTTGCGAGTCCTGGTGTGAGTGTGTTAGTAAGTTGGGAAATTTCTAATTCAGTTACCTAACAAAGTGGTTCGACCCTCCGTATCTTGATTGGGAGAGAAGAGAACGATGGAGGGGAGAATGCAAGCAGTAGAGGGCCAGCTGGAGGCGATTGAAATTACAGTGGAGGGAGTGAATGCAGAATCGGTGGCTATGCGACAAAATCTGCAAGAAATATTGAGAAGGTGGGACGGACGGGAAAGAAACCAAGGGGGACAACAATCTGATGGTAGTCATCACTCAACGAAAATCGGAGGAGGTAGGAGGACGAAGCTGGAGGAAGAGATGGGGGACAAACGGAGGAGCAATTCAATTGGAGGAAGAGAGTGGAATTACCGATGTTCGAAGGAACAAACCCCCTGAATTGGATCCATCTAGTGGAGAGATTTTTCGAATTTCAAGGGTTGGAGGAGAGCGAGAGAGTGCGTCAAGCGTATGTGAGTATGGAGTGCAGCGTCGAATACTGGTTCCGATTCTGGTGAGAGAAAGCGAGGGATCACACATGGGAGGGGTTGAAGAATGCTTTGATAGGGCAATTCGGAGAAAGAAAACAAGGGTCGATCTTCGAGAGACTCGCGACGGTGAAACAGACTGGGACAGTGGAGGATTACGTTCAAGGGTTCGAGGTTTTGGTGGGTCAGACGGGGGGTGTGACCGATGAGCAGCTTTTGGGGTATTTTCTTGCCGGATTGCAAGAAAACATTAAAAATCTCATCAAACCACATGATCTGCAAGAACTACTAGTGGCGATGCGGATTGCGAGGGGTGTGGAGGAACATCCGAGGGGGACGAAGTCTTGGAGTGGAGGCACGTGTCGAATTCAAGGCAGGCTTTGGGGACGGGACGACTGGAGCGATAACACGAGTCGAACCCAGTTGCACGAATATAGGGAGGATGGGGGGTGCGGAAAGCGTAGGATCGGTGAGAAGGGAAGAGAACCTAGTGAATAATGTTGGGAGAGGCACGAATGCTACGGGAAATGATACCAAAGGCCGAGGGGTACGAAACCTTTCTTACCAAGAGTATCTTAAGAGGATGTGGAGGGCATTTTAGCCTTGGTCCCCATTGTCCTGAACGTAGCTTAAGGGTGATCCTTTTGGGTGAAGATGGAGAGGAGGAATTAGGAGAAGCAGAGGAAGAGTTAGATCAAAAGCGACTGGAGTTGTCCTCTTTATCGGTCGGGGGGCTGACCCAACCGAGGACTATGAAGCTGCAAGGAAGTTTAGAGGGAAAGACGGTATTGGTTTTGGTGGACAGTGGCGCCAGTCACAATTTTATATCAAAGAAGGTTGTTGAGGAGCTAGAATTGGAAGTAGATGGCACTAAGTCGCATCCGGTATGTTTGGGCGATGGACAGAGGAAGAAGACCTAAGGATGTTGTCGGGGAGTGGTGTTTCAGCTGGGGGCAGTCGAAGTTACAGAGCAATATTATGTCTTGAATTTGGGAGGTGCCGACTTGACTCAGGGGGTGGATTGGTTGGCTAAGTTGGGGGAAGTAGTAACTAACTGGGGTAACTTAACCATGGCGTTTCGACAAGGAGGAGAGGAGATGACGATCAGAGGGGACCCGACTTTGGCTCGAGAAATAATAGCACCAGAAGCACTGCTCAAAATCACTGAGGTGGAGACAATTGCAGTGATATGGGGGTTCAGACAAATAGAGGTACCTAGGGAAGAAGGGGAGAAACAGGGGCTGACGGTGGAACAGGGGAGTGAGACAGAGAAGGTGCTAGAAAAATATCAACAGGTGTTGCAAGAGCCCTCGAGATTTACCTCCAGAGCGGGAGAGGGAGCACAAGATAGTTTTGAAAGAAGGGGCATACCCAATTAACGTGTGCCCCTATAGATATCCCACTTTGCTGAAGGGAGAAATAGAGAAGCAGGTGGAGGAAATGCTGAAAACGGGATCATCCGGCCTAGTACCAGCCCCTATTCTAGCCCAGTCATCCTTGTCAAGAAGAAAGATGGGGAGCTGACGTTTCTGCATAGACTATCGAGCTCTTAATCGAGCCACAATACCCAATAAATTCCCTATTCCAGTAATAGAAGAGTTGCTTGATGAGTTGGGAGGGGTGCGGTATTTCTCCAAGATAGATCTCAAGGATGGCTACCACCAAATGAGGATGGGAAATCAGGATGGAAAAGAGGATGTCCACAAGACCGCCTTTAGGACACACCAAGGGCATTGCGAATTCTTGGTGATGCCCATTGGGCTTACCAATGCCCCTGCCACGTTTCAGAGTGCAATGAATGCCTTGTTGAAACAACATTTAAGGTGGTTTGTTCTGGTATTCTTTGACGATATTTTGGTCTATTGTAGGGATTGGAGAGAACATCTGGAGCATGTTGGATGTGTGTTGAATATGTTGATGAAACATCAATGGGTGGCAAACTACAAGAAGTGTGAGTTTGGAAGAACGCAAATAAGATACTTGGGACATTTGATATCCGAGAAGGGGGTGGAAATGGATAAAGAAAAGGTGGAAGCTGTTTTGGGGTGGGAGGAGCCCAAAACCATCAAAGCTCTAAGAGGATTTTTGGGTTTGACTGGATATTAGGAGATTCGTTCGAGACAATGGCAAGATTGCTCGCCCTCTAACTGATATGTTGAAGAGGGGCAGTTTTATTTGGACAGGGAAGCGATGGGGAAACTGAAAACAGCCATGACCACTGCACCTGTGTTAGCTTTACCCGACTTCGCTCAGGCCTTCCATATTGAGTGCGACGCGTCTGGAGTGGGAGTTGGAGCCGTGTTGACACAGAACAGGCGTCCAATTGCTTTCTTCAGTAAAGGTTTGTCTGAAGTGTCCTTGAGCAAGTCGATTTATGAGAAAGAGCTCATGGCCCTCGTGATGGCGATACAGCACTAGCTGCCTTACCTTTTAGGCCAAAAGTTCGTGGTCCATACTGACCAAAGAAGCTTGAGATACTTGTTAGAACAAAGAATGACAACCAAGAATCAACAAAACTAGATTGCTAAACTATTGGGCTACGATTTTGATATAATATACAAATCGGGAGCTATGAATAAGGTGGTGGATGCATTATCCTAGAAGGGACTGGAGGCAATGGAGGAGAAAGATGGTGCCAGGAGTCTAGAGGAGGAGGGTAAAGAGCTGAGAATAATCGTAAGACCCTATTGGAGAGACTTCCAAGAGGTACTGGAGGAAGTGGAGGAAGAGGGAGAGCTCCAGAAAATTGTGGAAAACATTACCAAGAACCCTGATATGCATCCAACTTTTACTTTGGAAAATGGGAGGTTACACTACAAGGGCATGCTAGTATTATCTGCTAAGTCAAAATGGATCCCGCAGATTCTAGCTGAGCTGCATGCATGAACTATGGGGGGCATTCAGGGGTATACCGCACATACAAGAGGGTGGCCCAATCCTTGTATTGGAATGGATGAAGAAGGATGTGGCTCACTGTGTGGTATGTCAGCAGCACAAGTACCTGGTTGCTTCACCACAAGGGCTGCTACAACCCTTACCAATTCCCCAAGCAATATGGGAAGAAATCAGCATGGATTTCATCGTGAGACTCCCAAAATCCAAGGGGTACGATGCTATCTTAGTAGTGGTTGATCACTTAAGCAAGTATGGATATTTCATCCCTTTAAAGCACCCCTATACTGCCCGCACGGTAGTAGAAGCATTTGTAAAAGAAGTGGAGAAGTTACATGGGGTACCCAAGTCGATAGTGAGTGATAGGGACCCCTTATTCTTGAGTTTGTTCTGGAAAGAGCTGTTTAAGTTGCAGGGAACAAACCTTTAGATGAGCACGACACATATCACCCGGAGTCGGATGGGCAAACGGAGGTGCTGAACCGAGTGCTTGAGGGATATTTGCGGTGTTTCTGCTCGGAGCAACCAAAGGGTTGCAGTACCATCCTGCCATGGGTAAAGTACTGGTACAACACAAGCTACCAGGGAGCAGCAAGGTGTACGCCCTTTGAATTAGTTTATGGGCGAGCACCACCCACCTTGATTAGGTTCATTTTGGGCGAGACAGCGGTGGAGGTGATGATACAAGAGTTACAAACCCGAGACGAGGCACTTCAATAGCTTAAGTTTCATTTGATGAGGGTGCAGGACTTGATGGTGAAACATGCAAAACGCAATAGGAAACTAGTGACAATTAAGGTAGGAGACTGGGTGTATACCACACAAACAATCTTATATGCTGACTAGAATACACCCAAAACTATATGCTTGGTTCTATGGGCCGTTTGAAGTGATCCAACAGGTGGGGGAAGTGGCTTTCAGGTTGTGACTGCCTGACACATCTAGAATACACCCGGTATTCCACGCATCATAGCTGAAGCTAGCCATTGGAACACAGAAAATAGAGGAGTTACTAGCTGATTTGCCCATGGAGGGACCTTCTTGTTGGCCTGTACGTGTACTGGAGAAAAGGCAACAACAAAAAGGGGGGGGAGGTAAGAGAGCAGATACTGATTGAGTGGAATGAAGGAGGGCTGGACGGAGCAACATGGGAGGATAAAATCACCATTCAAGAGCAATTCCTTGAGCTCAACCTTGGACACAAGATTGATCTTCAGGAAGGGGTAATGTTTGGAGTTGGAAAATTTATGAGAAAAGGAAGAAGTTAGTGAAATAAGTGAGAACTCCTAACTGTCTTAACAGTTAGGAGAAAGCGGGAAGGGGAAATATAAAAGGGGAAACGTTTGTACTTCAGTTAGTTAGACAATTAGTTTCTTTGTACAGAACAGGTCCTAGACCTTGTGAGGGAGGTTAAGCTCTCTGATTCTTCATTGTATTCTTGGTTCATTGATGTGAATACAATTCGATTCATTCATTTCATAGTGTTTGAGAGTCCTGGTGTGAGTGTGTTAGTAAGTTGGGTGATTTCTAATTCAGTTACCTAACATATTAAGATACATAGTGATGCCTAATATGAGTTTAAATAAAGAAATCACTACTTATGTATCACTCTTTCAGTAGTATTACTTTTATTGACATGGTAGCAACGTTTAGGTAAGTCGCCTTCTAGAGAATGTTGACAATGATGACAAAGTTGCTGCTAGTGCTCGTCTAATTAAAGACTTCAACATATATCCTCTTTTGCTTGATTGCATCATAAAAGGGTAAGTAGAGAAAGTATTTTGAGTTCCTTATCATTCTTGCTTTGATGAAGTGTTTATTGCAATAAAATAATTATGCTGACTATCGCAATACCTAGAAATATAGGTAAGGGATATTTCATTTATTTTTCATTTCTAGTTTTAGATGACATAATCCAAGATACAAATGAATCTCACATCTTAATTTTAATAAGAAATTGAATTGAAGCTTATGAAAGAAAGGTTGATATTGGTAATTTATAAAAGAGGGTTAAAACTTGTACTTATTTGTTCTCGTGACATCTATGAGATATTATATCAGATTATAGTAATTGGATTTAATCTTATATATACTGGGAACTTACATGAGATTATTTATTATTAATTTGATGGTATTTTGTTTACTAAGCATGACTTCCTCTGTCTTTATGTATGATTATGTAAATCGAACAATTTCAGTTTACTAAGGAACTTTCTCTTTCTTTCTGTAATTCTCCTACATTGTAGGGCTTGTCTCCATTTTTCATTTCACCCATAACAATTATGTTCAATTAAGGCAAGAGAGGGAAGAATGAATGTGAACACAATGAATCTGGATAAAAAATGAATCGTGCAGCAATGAAGCCTGAATGGAGACCAAAGAGTCATAGCAAGGATGGCTGCATTTTAGGATTTACTCAACAATGAAGGCATTTTAGGGTTTACACAGCAATTAAGACCATGTTTTAGGGTTTACACAACAATGAAGGTTGTATAAAAAATGAGGCTCTCAAGGATTAGGAGCTTTTATACCATCTCAAGTTTAGAAGAAAATAATTTCTCTCTGATTCAGTCTCATTACATACATCTCATATTAACGTTTTGGGATTATGTACTAGTAATAAAATCAAGATATTACCAATTTACATGTTAAAAAGTGGACTTTAAACCTAACTCAACTCCACAAAACCGGCTTATAAGGTGAGGTTTGCACCCACTTATACACTCTAAATTGACTTTATCTCTAGTTGATGTAGGACTTTCAACACATCCTCCTCATGCCGAGATATATACATCTCGAGCGTTAGACTAGACATTAATGAGTGGCATGATAGGAGTCTGATAGTAGGTGGAACAATATACCCAACAAACAACAAATATCACTAGGATAGGTTCTAACCTGGCTTTGATACCATGTTAAGAAGAAGACTTTAAAGCTAACTCAACTCCACAAAACCGACTTCTAAGGTGAGATTTGCGTCCACTTATATATTCTTATATATTCTAAATTGGCCTTATCTCTAGTCGATGTGAGACTTCTAACACAATACATAATTAAAAGCAATAGGAATCAAATCTAGAACTTCCTAAAATATCCCAACAGATATCAATAACATTATATCAATAACATTGGAAGGACCTTACTCTTTCTAGCTCCTCATAATTGAGTTGGACAAATCCTTTGATTTTCGGGAACAACATGGGAATCAGCAACTTAAGTTGTTTATACCCCTTTTCAGAGGACCTCCTTTGTATCTGATAGGTATTCTAGATTATATGAATCAACTTGGCTAAACTGTAAGATATTATATAACATTCACTGCACTTCCTCTAAGGAAGAACCCAAACAAC
>NC_028352.1:16293266-16297966 GCF_000741045.1 Vigna radiata var. radiata | reverse complement strand
GTAACTACCTTACAGACAGTTAAAACTGCCTGTCATACAAAAAACTGACTCATGCAGTTTTTCTTCTGCTGTAAACCTTCCCTATGTACCTATCAATACCCCCTCCATGAAGTTTCACCTTGTCCTCAAGGTGAAAAGCAGGAAACTCTGTATTGATGGCTGCTGCAGATTCCCAACTGTTTTCAATGGATGGTAAGTGTTGCCATTTAATTAAAACCTCCAAATCTCCTGTTGGAGATGTACGAACATCAAGCAGCTCCTCTGGAGAAACCTCTAACATCAATTCCTCTGTAAGTGTAGGGGGAAGAGGTTGAACTGTAGTGGTAGGTTGGACAGCACGCTTGAGGAGGGANACATGAAAAACCGGGTGAATTCTGCTGTGGGCAGGAAGATCCAATTTATAAGCGACAGGTCCTATGCGTTCCTGGACTACATAAGGACCGTAAAATCTGGGTCTAAGCTTCTCATTAGGTCTGTTAGCCAGCGATTTCAGACGATAGGGTTGNAACTTAAGATACACCCAATCCCCCACTTGGAACTCCACCTCCCGCCGATGTTTATTAGCATGTTTCTTGTTTTGTTCTTGGGCTTTGCATAAATTGTCCTTAAGCTCCCGCAATATCTCATCCCGTTCTTGTTGTAATTGATTCACACTTTGCACCTTTGATGGGATAGTAGAACCTTTGAGCAATAGAGGAGGGTCACGGCCATAAAGAGCCTTAAAAGGGGACATCTTAGTAGAACTACTGTAGTTAGTATTAAACCAGAATTCTGCCCATGATAACCACTGTGGCCACTTCCTAGGATGTGTACCAGTCATGCAACGTAAATAAGTCTCTAGGCAGCGATTAACCACTTCGGTTTGGCCATCGGATTGGGGATGATATGCAGTGCTGAACCTGAGTTTTGTACCAGCCTGTCTAAACAATTCTCTCCAAAAATTGCTTAAGAAAATATTGTCTCTATCGGAGACAATTGTAGAGGGAAACCCATGAAGTTTTACTATTTCTTTAATGAACAATTGAGCAACCTCTGTTGCTGTAAAGGGATGAGCAAGGGCCAAAAAGTGAGCATACTTTGTGAGTCTATCCACCACCACAAGGATGGTGTCTTTCCCTTGGACTTTAGGCAAGCCCCCAATGAAATCCATAGAGATGTCAGACCAAACTTGAGTGGGAATGGGTAGAGGCTGTAATAAGCCTGCTGGAGCAAGTGTTTCAGCTTTGTTCCGTTGACAAACTTCACACTGTTGGACCCAGTCTTTAATATCTTTCTTCATACCTTCCCAATAAAGGACCCCCGCAATTCTTTTAAATGTCCGAAAATAACCACTATGGCCACCGGTAGGAGACTCATGCATCTCTTTAATTATAGCAGACTTACTGGAAGAACTTTTTGGCAACACCAATTTTTCTTTGTAGAACAATCTACCCTTCCGTAACTCATAACCCTCATGAGATGAAGGATCTAGCAATAAATCTTGAATCAGGGCCATCAAACCTGCATCTTTTTGTGATTCTTCCTCCCAAGAGCCCCATTGCTCTGGCTGGAGGATAGAAATGGCCATAAAACAGTCCCTGCGAGACAANGCATCTGCAACTTGATTGTCTTTTCCAGGTCTGTATCTTATCTCAAAGTCAAACCCAAGAAGCTTGGAAGCCCACTTAAACTGCTCCTCTGTCAACAACCTTTGGTCTGTGAGAAACTTAAGGCTTTTCTGGTCGGTGAGTATGATGAAATGGCTGCCCATGAGATAATGTTTCCACTTTTTAACGGCCTGGACTATGGCCATTAATTCCCTTTCATAGACAGACTTTTGTTGTCCTCTTTCTGATAAAGCTTGACTCCAAAAAGCTAAAGGCCTCCCTTCTTGTAACAAAACAGCCCCTAGACCTTTGCTGGAAGCATCTGTTTCCAAGGTGAATGATTTAGAAAAATCAGGGATTGCCAAAACCGGTAATTGGGAAACAGCCTTCTTCAACTCCTCAAAAGCCTGCTGCGCCTCTGCTGTCCAATGGAACCCTTCTTTAGATAACAATTGAGTTAAAGGTTTGGCAATCTTACCATAACCTTTGACAAAACGCCGGTAATAACCTGTGAGACCCAAAAATCCTCGTAAAGCCTTAGGATTTCGTGGAACTGGCCACTTCTCCATGGCCTCAACCTTTTGTGGGTCTGCTGCCACCCCTTGCTGTGATATAATATGGCCCAGATATTCCAGCTGCAGTTGGCCAAAGACACACTTCTTCCTGTTAAGCTTCAATTTATGTTGATGCAGCACCCCCAAAACCTCATTTAAGTGGGTCACATGAGCAGCTAAATGTGGACTGTAGATCAAAATATCATCAAAGAAGACAAGGACAAATTTCCTCAGAAAAGGCCGGAGTATTTGATTCATTAAAGCCTGAAAGGTCGCTGGCGCATTGGTGAGTCCAAAAGGCATGACTAGGAATTCATAATGGCCTTCATGAGTGCGGAAAGCAGTTTTCTCAATATCCTCCTGACGCATCAAAATCTGGTGGTAACCAGATTTTAANTCTAGCTTAGAAAAAATGGTTGCTCCTGCCAATTCATCCAACAACTCTTCTATCACAGGAATAGGAAACTTGTTGGGAATGGTGACCTTGTTAAGAGCCCTATAATCGACGCAAAACCTCCATCCTCCATCTTTCTTTTTGACCAAAATAATGGGGCTTGAATAAGGACTAATACTAGGCCNAATAACTCCGGCTTGTAACATTTCCCGGACCAACTTCTCAATCTCATTTTTTTGCTGATGAGAGTACTTGTAGGGCCGCAAAGTAGGAATAGCAGCACCCTCTTGTAAATGGATAGAATGATCATGTTCTCTGCTAGGGGGTAAGCCGTCTATCTCCTGAAAAATGTCCTCATTGGCTGCCAAAACTGATAAAACCTGTGGTGGTACTGGAGCAGTGCCAGAGTCCTGAATTTCTTCCCACTTGATAACAAAACACTCCCCTTGCTGCCTAAAATCTTGCCACAAAGATTTTAAAGAGGAGGCTGATCTAGATAATGTGGGATCTCCCCTTAAAACATGTTCCTGCAGTCCTGTCCGTATAGATAAACTTAAGTTGCCAAAATCAGCCCGAACTTCTCCAAGAGATCCCAACCATTCCAACCCCAACACAATATCAGCACCACCCAAGGAGAAAACAAAGAAATCTTGTTGAATCTTCAACCCCTGTACCTCCAGAATCACCCCCTNACACTTCCCTTGGCAAGGCACCTTGTGCCCATCCCCGACTTCAACCATATATGGTAGGGTGGGTTGCTGTTGCAGCCCACATTTAATAATCAATTCTTGTGAAATGAAATTGTGAGATGCACCACAATCAATCAAGATCACCACGTGTTCAGTGCCAATTGTTCCCCACAATTTCCATGATTTTTTTGTAGTGAGGCCAACCATTGCACATGGGGATAATTGCAAAGTTTGTGTAGTGTCCTCCCCTTCTTCGGCTGGCAAGGGAATGAGGTCCGGGGCATTTTCCAAAGCCTTTATGTCCTCGTCCGAAATTAACAACATATTAAGTTGTTTGTTCCTGCAGGTATGATTGGGACCAAATTTCTCATCACACCTAAAACACAAGCCTTTTGTTATCCTATCTTGCAACTCCTCGGGAGATAACTTCTTGAAGGGTGCTCTCTTTTGTTGAAGTCCAGATGCAGGACTGTTAATAGTACGCATAGAGCCACTACATTCACCTGCTTCCCGGGAAGAATTGGAAAACGCAGACGCACGTCCGACCTCCAAAGAATGACTCCTAGTCTGTGGTAGGGGTCTGAAAGTAGTATTAGATCGCTGCACCATCAAAGATCCTCCCTTGGAAGTGATCTGAACTTTTTCCTCCACCATTAGAGCCTTCATCATTAATTCAGCAAGGCTCTTAGGTTCATACAACTTAACCTCCGCCCTTATTTCGTCCTGCAAGCCATTNAGAAAAATACCAGTCAAATAATCCTGCGGTATACCTTTCAAGAACCCCGCATATTGCTCAAATTGTTCAATATACTCTCCCACCCGCCCAATTTGCCTAATCCCGAGCANGACTTCAAAAGGATTTTGAAGCATTGTTGGTTGGAATCGTTGAACAACCGCATCTTTGAAAACCTCCCATGTGGGATTCGGATAGCAAGTCTCCCACCATTGGAACCAATTTAGGGCTTTGCCTTCCAAAGCTACCATAACAGCCCTCATTTTTTCCTCCGCATTTACTTCTTTCAACCGGAAATATCTCTCTAACCGGTTAGTCCAGCCATAAGCATCTTCGCCTGCAAAAACAGGAATATCTAGCTTCCTCCACTTTTCCCCAATGAGTCCTGAACGTCCATTGCCAGTCCCGCCGTCATTACTGCCGTCCCGAACAACAGAAGCACTATCCGCTGTTTGTTTAGCAGAGGATGTGACACGTTCCAGCAACCCTGACAGCCCTGTAATCATTTCCTCTAACCTGTGGAACCTTCTTTGATTTTCATGTTCCTGTTCTTGTACTAGGTGCTCCAACCCATCCAATCGTGCCTCCATTCGCGGATTGACCTTGCCTCACAACCACCACAGCACCAGGAAAGGGGCTCTGATACCAATGATAGGTATTCTAGATTATATGAATCAACTTGGCTAAACTGTAAGATATTATATAACATTCACTGCACTTCCTCTAAGGAAGAACCCAAACAAC